>NW_026871445.1:0-155769 GCF_028564815.1 Eubalaena glacialis
ATAGGTTTTCAGATTCTTACTAGTCAGATATATTCTTGTGTGGTGACTAGGGTGTGTTGAGTCCAGTTCACTGAGCAGGGAGTAGGCCTTGTCTGTTACATATTTGGCTTATGGAGCGGTCTCTGAGCTAATTTCAAACCCTTGTTTTATGCATCACCCCACCTCACCTTTCCTGTTAAGCAGCCATAGTGTGTCTTCTAAAGGTGTGACTCTGTTCTGTTTTGTAATTCAGTTCAAGTGTAGCGATTTTGACATTCCCTCTATAAGCGATATCTTAGGATAAGTGTCTTTTTCTGTGTGACTTATTTCACTTAGAATCATCGTACCTAAATCCACTCATCATGCTGCTAACTAGCCTTATGACATTGATTTCATGACTGAGTGATATTCCATTGTGCCAAGTACCACCATTTCTTTATCCATTTTTCTCTTTCCTGGGATATTGAAGGTGTACCGAAGCGGAGATTCTTGGAAACAGAGCAGCCGTAAACTTTAGGGTGCCTGTGTCTTGTTGATTTTTAGTTTTCCCAATTTATACGCCCATGAGTGGAAGTGCCCTATGCTCTCTACGCTGTGTTTATTACTTGTTTCAGGACACACCGTACTCTTCTCCAGAGTGCCTGTTGGCAATTTACATCCCGCCCATCAGCGTAGCAAGGCTCCCATGTCTCCATGGCCTGTCCTGCTTTTCTGGTTTTTACATTTTGTTCAGCATGGCCCTTTTGACCGAGGGCAAGCGAGACTTCTTTGTAGCGCTGATTTGCCCTTCCGGCTTGCTTGGTTGGCCAAAAAGGGCGTATGCGTTTTTTCCTGAATATATTCAGGAAAAAACGCATACGCCCTTTTTGGCCAAGGGCATCATTGTCAACATTTTGCCGCTTTTCATGTGCTTTAAAGGCGAGTCGAATCTACCTCCTGAAATCTGTTTCCTGCAAATCTGCCTTGCTTTCAAATCCTCTTTGTTGCCTTCCCTCAATATATTTGTGGACGAGAGTTCTCATTTATAACTCAGCACGTTTGTGAATTGCAGTTCCCCTGAGCTCCATTTGTCTCCTCGCTTTTTTGGGAGCTGTCCGCAAAAGCGCAGGATTGCTTCAGGCCCTATTTTGGTTCTGGGGGGCAGGCTGAGCCTGTGGTTCATTCTTCTTCCTGATGGGAAAATGGAGTGACCTGTGCCTGTCCCAACACCTAGGGCTAGTCTTTCGTTGGTTCCCAGTCTTCCCCTTCATCCTCAGGACAAATTGCAACCTGGACGAAACAGTAGGTTAAAGGTGCTGATTCTCCAAGTAGGGAGATGGTTAGTCAAGGGGCTGGAATGGTGAACCCGAGCACAAGGAGAGGAGAAATGAGGTGCGTTTTAGAAACCTTTCCCGATCTCATGGCATACCATCTTCTGGGTTTCCCATGCATGTTTTGATGTAGGAAGATTCCCTTGTACCTGGAGATTTGAGACCCATGGGGTGGGTACCCCGCGGTATTACTTTAAAGTATCTGCATTTGCTCACCCAACCTCACCAATCCTCTCAGCCCCAAGAGTGTCCAGCCTTATGTCTCATCCAGCTGTGGGTCTAGATATCGTCAATCCAGGTTGCATCAGAGACCCTGAACGGATTTTGTAAGAATTTCTCTCTCTTTCACTGTCTTTGCTTTGTGGCTTTTTTAAAGTAATGTATGTTTAGAATGGGGTTTGGCTGCTTTTCCCTGCTGTGTTTATGCCGCTTTACACCCTCTTGATTCACTTGCAGAGAGATATCGATACATAGGTTTTCAGATTCATACTAGTCAGATATATTCTTGTGCGGTGACTAGGGGGTGTTGAGTCCAGTTCACTGAGCAGGGAGTAGGCCTTGTCTAGTACATATTTGGCTTATGGAGCGGTGTCTGAGCTAATTTCAAACCCTTGTTTTATGCATCACCCCACCTCAACTTTCCAGTTAAGCAGACATAGTGTGTCTTCTAAAGGTGTGACTCTGTTCTGTTTGGTAATTCAGTTCAAGTGTAGCGATTTTGACATTCCCTCTATAAGCGATATCTTAGGATAAGTGCCTTTTTCTGTGTGACTTATTTCACTTAGAATCATCGTACCTAAATCCACTCATCATGCTGCTTACTAGCCTTATGACATTGATTTCATGGCTGAGTGATATTGCATTGTGCCAAGTACCACCATTTGTTTATCCATTTTTCTCTTTCCTGGGATATTGAAGGTGTACCGAAGCGGAGGTTCTTGGCAACAGAGCAGCCGTAAACTTTAGGGTGCCTGTGTCTTGTTGATTTTTAGTTTTCCCAATTTATACGCCCATGAGTGGAAGTGCCCTATGCTCTCTATGCTGTGTTTATTACTTGTTTCAGGACACACCGTACACTTCTCCAGAGTGCCTGTTGGCAATTTACATCCCGCCCATCAGCGTAGCAAGGCTCCCATGTCTCCATGGCCTGTCCTGCTTTTCTGGTTTTTACACTTTGTTCAGCATGGCCTTTTGACCGAGGGCAAGCGAGACTTCTTTGTAGCGCTGATTTGCCCTTCCGGCTTGCTTGGTTGGCCAAAAAGGGCGTATGCGTTTTTTCCTGAATATATTCAGGAAAAAACGCATACGCCCTTTTTGGCCAAGGGCATCATTGTCAACGTTTTGCCACTTTTCATGTGCTTTAAAGGCGAGTCGAATCTACCTCCTGAAATCTGTTTCCTGCAAATCTGCCTTGCTTTCAAATCCTCTTCGTTGCCTTCCCTCAATATATTTGTGGACGAGAGTTCTCATTTATAACTCTGCACGTTTGTGAATTGCAGTGCCCCTGAGCTCAATTAGTCTCCTCGCTTTTTTGGGAGCTTGCCACAAAAGCGCAGGATTGCTTCAGGCCCTATTTTGGTTTTGGGGGGCAGGCTGAGCCTGTGCTTCATTCTTCTTCCTGATGGGAAAATGGAGTGACCTGTGCCTGTCCCAAAACCTAGGGCTAGTCTCTCGTTGGTTCCCCGTCTTCCCGTTCATCCTCAGGACAAATTGCAACCTGGACGAAACAGGAGGTTAAAGGTGCTGATTCTCCATGTAGGGAGATGGTTAGTCAAGCGGCTGGAATGGCGAACCCGAGCACAAGGAGAGGAGAAATGAGGTGCGTTTTAGAAACCTTTCCCGATCTCACGGCATACCATCTTCTGGGTTTCCCATGCATGTTTTGATGTAGGAAGATGCCCTTGTACCTGGAGATTTGAGACCCATGGGGTGTGTTCCCCGCAGTGTTACTTTAAATTATCTGCGTTTGCTCACCCAACCTCACCAATCCTCTCAGCCCCAAGAGTGTCCAGCATTATATCTCATCCAGCTGTGGGTCTAGATATGGTCAATCCAGGTTGCATCAGAGACCCTGAACGGATTTTGTAAGAATTTCTCTCTCTTTCACTGTCTTTGCTTTGTGGCTTTTTTAAAGTAATGTATGTTTAGAATGGGGTTTGGGCGCTTTTCCCTGCTGTGTTTATGCCGCTTTACACCCTCTTGATTCACTTGCAGAGAGATATCAATACACAGGTTTTCAGATTCATACTAGTCAGATATATTCTTGTGCAATGACTAGGGGGTGTTGAGTCCAGATCAGTGAGCAGGGAGTAGGCCTTGTTTATTACATATTTGGCTTATGGAGCGGTGTCTGAGCTAATTTCAAACCCTTGTTTTATGCATCACCCCACCTCACCTTTCCCGTTAAGCAGCCATAGTGTGTCTTCTAAAGGTGTGACTCTGTTCTGTTTTGTAATTCAGTTCAAGTGTAGCGATTTTGACATTCCCTCTAGAAGCGATATCTTAGGATAAGGGCCTTTTTCTGTGTGACTTATTTCACTTAGAATCATCGTACCTAAATCCACTCATCATGCTGCTAACTAGCCTTATGTCATTGATTTCATGGCTGAGTGATATTCCATTGTGCCAAGTACCACCATTTCTTTATCCATTTTTCTCTTTCCTGGGATATTGAAGGTGTACCGAAGCGGAGGTTCTTGGCAACAGAGCAGCCGTAAAGTTTGGGGTGCCTGTGTCTTGTTGACTTTTAGTTTTCCCAATTTATACGCCCATGAGTGGAAGTGCCCTATGCTCTCTACGCTGTGTTTATTACTTGTTTCAGGACACACCGTACTCTTCTCCAGAGTGCCTGTTGGCAATTTACATCCCGCCCATCAGCGTAGCAAGGCTCCCATGTCTCCATGGCCTGTCCTGCTTTTCTGGTTTTTACACTTCGTTCAGCATGGCCCTTTTGACCGAGGGCAAGCGAGACTTCTTTGTAGCGCTGATTTGCCCTTCCGGCTTGCTTGGTTGGCCAAAAAGGGCGTATGCGTTTTTTCCTGAATATATTCAGGAAAAAACGCATACGCCCTTTTTGGCCAAGGGCATCATTGTCAACGTTTTGCCGCTTTTCATGTGCTTTAAAGGCGAGTCGAATCTACCTCCTGAAATCTGTTTCCTGCAAATCTGCCTTGCTTTCAAATCCTCTTCGTTGCCTTCCCTCAATATATTTGTGGACGAGAGTTCTCATTTATAACTCAGCACGTTTGTGAATTGCAGTGCCCCTGAGCTCCATTTGTCTCCTCGCTTTCTTGGGAGCTGGCCGCAAAAGCGCAGGATTGCTTCAGGCCCTATTTTGGTTCTGGGGGGCAGGCTGAGCCTGTGGTTCATTCTTCTTCCTGATGGGAAAATGGAGTGACCTGTGCCTGTCCCAACACCTAGGGCTAGTCTCTCGTTGGTCCCCCGTCTTCCCGTTCATCCTCAGGACAAATTGCAACCTGGACGAAACAGGAGGTTAAAGGTGCTGATTCTCCAAGTAGGGAGATGGTTAGTCAAGCGGCTGGAATGGCGAACCCGAGCACAAGGAGAGGAGAAATGAGGTGCGTTTTAGAAACCTTTCCCGATCTCACGGCATACCATCTTCTGGGTTTCCCATGCATGTTTTGATGTAGGAAGATGCCCTTGTACCTGGAGATTTGAGACCCATGGGGTGGGTACCCCGCGGTATTACTTTAAAGTATCTGCATTTGCTCACCCAACCTCACCAATCCTCTCAGCCCCAAGAGTGTCCAGCCTTATGTCTCATCCAGCTGTGGGTCTAGATATGGTCAATCCAGGTTGCATCAGAGACCCTGAACGGATTTTGTAAGAATTTCTCTCTCTTTCACTGTCTTTGCTTTGTGGGTTTTTTAAAGTAATGTATGTTTAGAATGGGGTTTGGCTGCTTTTCCCTGCTGTGTTTATGCCGCTTTACACCCTCTTGATTCACTTGCAGAGAGATATCAATACATAGGTTTTCAGATTCATACTAGTCAGATATATTCTTGTGCGGTGACTAGGGGGTGTTGTGTCCAGTACACTGAGCAGGGAGTAGGCCTTGTCTATTACATATTTGGCTTATGGAGCGGTGTCTGAGCTAATTTCAAACCCTTGTTTTATGCATCACCCCACCTCACCTTTCCCGTTAAGCAGCCATAGTGTGTCTTCTAAAGGTGTGACTCTGTTCTCTTTTGTAATTCAGTTCAAGTGTAGCGATTTTGACATTCCCTCTATAAGCGATATCTTAGGATAAGTGTCTTTTTCTGTGTGACTTATTTCACTTAGAATCATCGTACCTAAATCCACTCATCATGCTGCTAACTAGCCTTATGACATTGATTTCATGGCTGAGTGATATTCCATTGTGCCAAGTACCACCATTTCTTTATCCATTTTTCTCTTTCCTGGGATATTGAAGGTGTACCGAAGCGGAGGTTCTTGGCAACAGAGCAGCCGTAAAGTTTGGGGTGCCTGTGTCTTGTTGACTTTTAGTTTTCCCAATTTATACGCCCATGAGTGGAAGTGCCCTATGCTCTCTACGCTGTGTTTATTACTTGTTTCAGGACACACCGTACTGTTCTCCAGAGTGCCTGTTGGCAATTTACATCCCGCCCATCAGCGTAGCAAGGCTCCCATGTCTCCATGGCCTGTCCTGCTTTTCTGGTTTTTACATTTTGTTCAGCATGGCCCTTTTGACCGAGGGCAAGCGAGACTTCTTTGTAGCGCTGATTTGCCCTTCCGGCTTGCTTGGTTGGCCAAAAAGGGCGTATGCGTTTTTTCCTGAATATATTCAGGAAAAAACGCATACGCCCTTTTTGGCCAAGGGCATCATTGTCAACGTTTTGCCGCTTTTCATGTGCTTTAAAGGTGAGTCGAATCTACCTCCTGAAATCTGTTTCCTGCAAATCTGCCTTGCTTTCAAATCCTCTTCGTTGCCTTCCCTCAATATATTTGTGCACGAGAGTTCTCATTTATAACTCTGCACGTTTGTGAATTGCAGTGTCCCTGAGCTCCATTTGTCTCCTCGCTTTCTTGGGAGCTGGCCGCAAAAGCGCAGGATTGCTTCAGGCCCTATTTTGGTTCTGGGGGGCAGGCTGAGCCTGTGGTTCATTCTTCTTCCTGATGGG
This sequence comes from Eubalaena glacialis, assembly GCF_028564815.1. Classification (NCBI taxonomy): domain Eukaryota; kingdom Metazoa; phylum Chordata; class Mammalia; order Artiodactyla; family Balaenidae; genus Eubalaena; species Eubalaena glacialis. The sequence goes on from NW_026871445.1 coordinate 6,434, forward strand.
AAAATGGAGTGACCTGTGCCTGTCCCAACACCTAGGGCTAGTCTCTCGTTGGTTCCGCGTCTTCCCGTTCATCCTCAGGACAAATTGCAACCTGGACGAAACAGGAGGTTAAAGGTGCTGATTCTCCAAGTAGGGAGATGGTTAGTCAAGCGGCTGGAATGGCGAACCCGAGCACAAGGAGAGGAGAAATGAGGTGCGTTTTAGAAACCTTTCCTGATCTCACGGCATACCATCCTCTGGGTTTCCCATGCATGTTTTGATGTAGGAAGATGCCCTTGTACCTGGAGATTTGAGACCCATGGGGTGTGTACCCCGCGGTGTTACTTTAAAGTATCTGGGTTTGCTCACCCAACCTCACCAATCCTCTCAGCCCCAAGAGTGTCCAGCCTTATGTCTCATCCAGCTGTGGGTCTAGATATGGTCAATCCAGGTTGCATCATAGACCCTGAATGGATTTTGTAAGAATTTCTCTCTCTTTCACTCTCTTTGTTTTGTGGGTTTTTTAAAGTAATTTATGTTTAGAATCGGGCTTGGCTGCTTTTCCCTGCTGTGTTGATGCCGCTTTACACCCTCTTGATTCACTTGCAGAGAGATATCGATACATAGGTTTTCAGATTCTTACTAGTCAAATATATTTTTGTGTGGTGACTAGGGTGTGTTGACTCCAGTTCACTGAGCAGGGAGTAGGCCTTGTCTATTACATATTTGGCTTATGGAGCGGTCTCTGAGCTAATTTCAAACCCTTGTTTTATGCATCACCCCACCTCACCTTTCCCGTTAAGCAGCCATAGTGTGTCTTCTAAAGGTGTGACTCTGTTCTCTTTTGTAATTCAGTTCAAGTGTAGCGATTTTGACATTCCCTCTATAAGCGATATCTTAGGATAAGTGTCTTTTTCTGTGTGACTTATTTCACTTAGAATCATCGTACCTAAATCCACTCATCATGCTGCTAACTAGCCTTATGACATTGATTTCATGGCTGAGTGATATTCCATTGTGCCAAGTACCACCATTTCTTTATCCATTTTTCTCTTTCCTGGGATATTGAAGGTGTACCGAAGCGGAGGTTCTTGGAAACAGAGCAGCCGTAAACTTTAGGGTGCCTGTGTCTTGTTGATTTTTAGTTTTCCCAATTTATATGCCCATGAGTGGAAGTGCCCTATGCTCTCAACGCTGTGTTTATTACTTGTTTCAGGACACACCGTACTCTTCTCCAGAGTGCCTGTTGGCAATTTACATCCCGCCCATCAGCGTAGCAAGGCTCCCATGTCTCCATGGCCTGTCCTGCTTTTCTGGTTTTTACACTTTGTTCAGCATGGCCCTTTTGACCGAGGGCAAGCGAGACTTCTTTTTAGCGCTGATTTGCCCTTCCGGCTTGCTTGGTTGGCCAAAAAGGGCGTATGCGTTTTTTCCTGAATATATTCAGGAAAAAACGCATACGCCCTTTTTGGCCAAGGGCATCATTGTCAACGTTTTGCCGCTTTTCATGTGCTTTAAAGGCGAGTCGAATCTACCTCCTGAAATCTGTTTCCTGCAAATCTGCCTTGCTTTCAAATCCTCTTCGTTGCCTTCCCTCAATATATTTGTGGACGAGAGTTCTCATTTATAACTCTGCACGTTTGTGAATTGCAGTGCCCCTGAGCTCCATTTGTCTCCTCGCTTTCTTGGGAGCTGGCCGCAAAAGCGCAGGATTGCTTCAGGCCCTATTTTGGTTCTGGGGGGCAGGCTGAGCCTGTGGTTCATTCTTCTTCCTGATGGGAAAATGGAGTGACCTGTGCCTGTCCCAACACCTAGGGCTAGTCTCTCGTTGGTCCCCCGTCTTCCCGTTCATCCTCAGGACAAATTGCAACCTGGACGAAACAGGAGGTTAAAGGTGCTGATTCTCCAAGTAGGGAGATGGTTAGTCAAGCGGCTGGAATGGCGAACCCGAGCACAAGGAGAGGAGAAATGAGGTGCGTTTTAGAAACCTTTCCCGATCTCACGGCATACCATCTTCTGGGTTTCCCATGCATGTTTTGATGTAGGAAGATGCCCTTGTACCTGGAGATTTGAGACCCATGGGGTGGGTACCCCGCGGTATTACTTTAAAGTATCTGCATTTGCTCACCCAACCTCACCAATCCTCTCAGCCCCAAGAGTGTCCAGCCTTATGTCTCATCCAGCTGTGGGTCTAGATATGGTCAATCCAGGTTGCATCAGAGACCCTGAACGGATTTTGTAAGAATTTCTCTCTCTTTCACTGTCTTTGCTTTGTGGGTTTTTTAAAGTAATGTATGTTTAGAATGGGGTTTGGCTGCTTTTCCCTGCTGTGTTTATGCCGCTTTACACCCTCTTGATTCACTTGCAGAGAGATATCAATACATAGGTTTTCAGATTCATACTAGTCAGATATATTCTTGTGCGGTGACTAGGGTGTGTTGAGTCCAGTACACTGAGCAGGGAGTAGGCCTTGTCTATTACATATTTGGCTTATGGAGCGGTGTCTGAGCTAATTTCAAACCCTTGTTTTATGCATCACCCCACCTCACCTTTCCCGTTAAGCAGCCATAGTGTGTCTTCGAAAGGTGTGACTCTGTTCTCTTTTGTAATTCAGTTCAAGTGTAGCGATTTTGACATTCCCTCTATAAGCGATATCTTAGCATAAGTGTCTTTTTCTGTGTGACTTATTTCACTTAGAATCATCGTACCTAAATCCACTCATCATGCTGCTAACTAGCCTTATGACATTGATTTCATGGCTGAGTGATATTCCATTGTGCCAAGTACCACCATTTCTTTATCCATTTTTCTCTTTCCTGGGATATTGAAGGTGTACCGAAGCGGAGGTTCTTGGCAACAGAGCAGCCGTAAAGTTTGGGGTGCCTGTGTCTTGTTGACTTTTAGTTTTCCCAATTTATACGCCCATGAGTGGAAGTGCCCTATGCTCTCTACGCTGTGTTTATTACTTGTTTCAGGACACACCGTACTCTTCTCCAGAGTGCCTGTTGGCAATTTACATCCCGCCCATCAGCGTAGCAAGGCTCCCATGTCTCCATGGCCTGTCCTGCTTTTCTGGTTTTTACATTTTGTTCAGCATGGCCCTTTTGACCGAGGGCAAGCGAGACTTCTTTGTAGCGCTGATTTGCCCTTCCGGCTTGCTTGGTTGGCCAAAAAGGGCGTATGCGTTTTTTCCTGAATATATTCAGGAAAAAACGCATACGCCCTTTTTGGCCAAGGGCATCATTGTCAACGTTTTGCCGCTTTTCATGTGCTTTAAAGGCGAGTCGAATCTACCTCCTGAAATCTGTTTCCTGCAAATCTGCCTTGCTTTCAAATCCTCTTCGTTGCCTTCCCTCAATATATTTGTGCACGAGAGTTCTCATTTATAACTCTGCACGTTTGTGAATTGCAGTGTCCCTGAGCTCCATTTGTCTCCTCGCTTTCTTGGGAGCTGGCCGCAAAAGCGCAGGATTGCTTCAGGCCCTATTTTGGTTCTGGGGGGCAGGCTGAGCCTGTGGTTCATTCTTCTTCCTGATGGGAAAATGGAGTGACCTGTGCCTGTCCCAACACCTAGGGCTAGTCTCTCGTTGGTTCCCCGTCTTCCCGTTCATCCTCAGGACAAATTGCAACCTGGACGAAACAGGAGGTTAAAGGTGCTGATTCTCCAAGTAGGGAGATGGTTAGTCAAGCGGCTGGAATGGCGAACCCGAGCACAAGGAGAGGAGAAATGAGGTGCGTTTTAGAAACCTTTCCCGATCTCACGGCATACCATCTTCTGGGTTTCCCATGCATGTTTTGATGTAGGAAGATGCCCTTGTACCTGGAGATTTGAGACCCATGCTGTGTGTACCCCGCGGTGTTACTTTAAAGTATCTGGGTTTGCTCACCCAACCTCACCAATCCTCTCAGTCCTAAGAGTGTCCAGCCTTATGTCTCATCCAGCTGTGGGTCTAGATATGGTCAATCCAGGTTGCATCATAGACCCTGAATGGATTTTGTAAGAATTTCTCTCTCTTTCACTCTCTTTGTTTTGTGGGTTTTTTAAAGTAATTTATGTTTACAATCGGGCTTGGCTGCTTTTCCCTGCTGTGTTGATGCCGCTTTACACCCTCTTGATTCACTTGCAGAGAGATATCGATACATAGGTTTTCAGATTCTTACTAGTCAAATATATTTTTGTGTGGTGACTAGGGTGTGTTGACTCCAGTTCACTGAGCAGGGAGTAGGCCTTGTCTATTACATATTTGGCTTATGGAGCGGTCTCTGAGCTAATTTCAAACCCTTGTTTTATGCATCACCCCACCTCACCTTTCCCGTTAAGCAGCCATAGTGTGTCTTCTAAAGGTGTGACTCTGTTCTCTTTTGTAATTCAGTTCAAGTGTAGCGATTTTGACATTCCCTCTATAAGCGATATCTTAGGATAAGTGTCTTTTTCTGTGTGACTTATTTCACTTAGAATCATCGTACCTAAATCCACTCATCATGCTGCTAACAAGCCTTATGACATTGATTTCATGGCTGAGTGATATTCCATTGTGTCAAGTACCACCATTTCTTTATCCATTTTTCTCTTTCCTGGGATATTGAAGGTGTACCGAAGCGGAGGTTCTTGGAAACAGAGCAGCCGTAAACTTTAGGGTGCCTGTGTCTTGTTGATTTTTAGTTTTCCCAATTTATATGCCCATGAGTGGAAGTGCCCTATGCTCTCAACGCTGTGTTTATTACTTGTTTCAGGACACACCGTACTCTTCTCCAGAGTGCCTGTTGGCAATTTACATCCCGCCCATCAGCGTAGCAAGGCTCCCATGTCTCCATGGCCTGTCCTGCTTTTCTGGTTTTTACACTTTGTTCAGCATGGCCCTTTTGACCGAGGGCAAGCGAGACTTCTTTGTAGCGCTGATTTGCCCTTCCGGCTTGCTTGGTTGGCCAAAAAGGGCGTATGCGTTTTTTCCTGAATATATTCAGGAAAAAACGCATACGCCCTTTTTGGCCAAGGGCATCATTGTCAACGTTTTGCCGCTTTTCATGTGCTTTAAAGGCGAGTCGAATCTACCTCCTGAAATCTGTTTCCTGCAAATCTGCCTTGCTTTCAAATCCTCTTCGTTGCCTTCCCTCAATATATTTGTGGACGAGAGTTCTCATTTATAACTCTGCACGTTTGTGAATTGCAGTGCCCCTGAGCTCCATTTGTCTCCTCGCTTTTTAGGGAGCTGGCCGCAAAAGCGCAGGATTGCTTCAGGCCCTATTTTAGTTCTGGGGGGCAGGCTGAGCCTGTGGTTCATTCTTATTCCTGATGGGAAAATGGAGTGACCTATGCCTGTCCCAACACCTAGGGCTCGCTCTCGTTGGTTCTGCGTCTTCCCATTCATCCTCAGGACAAATTGCAACCTGTACAATCAGGAGGTTAAAGGTGCTGATTCTCCAAGTAGAGAGATGGTTAGTCAAGCGGCTGGAATGGCGAACCCGAGCACAAGGAGAGGAGAAATGAGGTGCGTTTTAGAAACCTTTCCCGATCTCACGGCATACCATCTTCTGGGTTTCCCATGCATGTTTTGATGTAGGAAGATGCCCTTGTACCTGGAGATTTGAGACCCATGGGGTGGGTACCCCGCGGTATTACTTTAAAGTATCTGCATTTGCTCACCCAACCTCACCAATCCTCTCAGCCCCAAGAGTGTCCAGCCTTATGTCTCATCCAGCTGTGGGTCTAGATATGGTCAATCCAGGTTGCATCAGAGACCCTGAATGGATTTTGTAAGAATTTCTCTCTCTTTCACTGTCTTTGCTTTGTGGGTTTTTTAAAGTAATGTATGTTTAGAATGGGGTTTGGCTGCTTTTCCCTGCTGTGTTGATGCCGCTTTACACCCTCTTGATTCACTTGCAGAGAGATATCAATACATAGGTTTTCAGATTCATACTAGTCAGATATATTCTTGTGCGGTGACTAGGGGGTGTTGAGTCCAGTACACTGAGCAGGGAGTAGGCCTTGTCTATTACATATTTGGCTTATGGAGCGGTGTCTGAGCTAATTTCAAACCCTTGTTTTATGCATCACCCCACCTCACCTTTCCCGTTAAGCAGCCATAGTGTGTCTTCTAAAGGTGTGCCTCTGTTCTGTTTTTTAATTCAGTTCAAGTGTAACGATTTTGACATTCCCTCAATAAGCGATATCTTAGGAGAAGGGCCTTTTACTGTGTGACTTATTTCACTTAGAATCATCGTACCTAAATCCACTCATCATGCTGCTAACTAGCCTTATGACATTGATTTCATGGCTGAGTGATATTCCATTGTGTCAAGTACCACCATTTCTTTATCCATTTTTCTCTTTCCTGGGATATTGAAGGTGTACCGAAGCGGAGGTTCTTGGCAACAGAGCAGCCGTAAACTTTAGGGTGCCTGTGTCTTGTTGATTTTTAGTTTTCCCAATTTATACGCCGATGAGTGGAAGTGCCCTATGCTCTCAACGCTGTGTTTATTACTTGTTTCAGGACACACCGTACTCTTCTCCAGAGTGCCTGTTGGCAATTTACATCCCGCGCATCTGCGTAGCAAGCCTCCCCTGTCTCCATGGCCTGTCCTGCTTTTCTGGTTTTTACAGTTTGTTCAGCATGGCCCTTTTGACCGAGGGCAAGCGAGACTTCTTTGTAGCGCTGATTTGCCCTTCTGGCTTGCTTGGTTGGCCAAAAAGGGCGTATGCGTTTTTTCCTGAATATATTCAGGAAAAAACGCATACGCCCTTTTTGGCCAAGGGCATCATTGTCAACGTTTTGCCGCTTTTCATGTGCTTTAAAGGCGAGTCGAATCTACCTCCTGAAATCTGTTTCCTGCAAATCTGCCTTGCTTTCAAATCCTCTTCGTTGCCTTCCCTCAATATATTTGTGGACGAGAGTTCTCATTTATAACTCTGCACGTTTGTGAATTGCAGTGCCCCTGAGCTCCATTTGTCTCCTCGCTTTTTTGGGAGCTGGCCGCAAAAGCGCAGGATTGCTTCAGGCCCTATTTTGGTTCTGGGGGGCAGGCTGAGCCTGTGGTTCATTCTTCTTCCTGATGGGAAAATGGAGTGACCTATGCCTGTCCCAACACCTAGGGCTCGTCTCACATTGGTTCCACGTCTTCCCGTTCATCCTCAGGACAGATTGCAACCTGTACAATCAGGAGGTTAAAGGTGCTGATTCTCCAAATAGGGAGATGGTTATTCAAGCAGCTGGAATGGTGAACCCGAGCACAAGGAGAGGAGAAATGAGGTGCGTTTTAGAAACCTTTCCCGATCTCATGGCATACCATCTTCTGGGTTTCCCATGAATGTTTTGATGTAGGAAGATGCCCTTATACCTGGAGATTTGAGACCCATGGGGTGTGTTCCCCGCAGTGTTACTTTAAAGTATCTGCGTTTGCTCACCCAACCTCACCAATCCTCTCAGCCCCAAGAGTGTCCAGCCTTATGTCTCATCCAGCTGTGGGTCTAGATATGGTCAATCCAGGTTGCATCATAGACCCTGAACGGATTTTGTAAGAATTTCTCTCTCTTTCACTGTCTTTGTTTTGTGGGTTTTTTAAGTAATTTATGTTTAGAATCGGGTTTGGCTGCTTTTCCCTGCTGTGTTGATGCCGCTTTACACCCTCTTGATTCACTTGCAGAGAGATATCGATACATAGGTTTTCAGATTCTTACTACTCAGATATATTCTTGTGTGGTGACTAGGGTGTGTTGAGTCCAGTTCACTGAGCAGGGAGTAGGCCTTGTCTATTACATATTTGGCTTATGGAGCGGTCTCTGAGCTAATTTCAAACCCTTGTTTTATGCATCACCCCACCTCACCTTTCCCGTTAAGCAGCCATATTGTGTCTTCTAAAGGTGTGACTATGTTCTGTTTTGTAATTCAGTTCAAGTGTAGCGATTTTGACATTCCCCCTAAAAGCGATATCTTAGGATAAGTGTCTTTTTCTGTGTGACTTATTTCACTTAGAATCATCGTACCTAAATCCACTCATCATGCTGCTAACTAGCCTTATGACATTGATTTCATGGCTGAGTGATATTCCATTGTGCCAAGTACCACCATTTCTTTATCCATTTTTCTCTTTCCTGGGATATTGAAGGTGTACCGAAGCGGAGGTTCTTGGCAACAGAGCAGCCGTAAAGTTTGGGGTGCCTGTGTCTTGTTGACTTTTAGTTTTCCCAATTTATACGCCCATGAGTGGAATTGCCCTATGCTCTCTACGCTGTGTTTATTACTTGTTTCAGGACACACCGTACTCTTCTCCAGAGTGCCTGTTGGCAATTTACATCCCGCCCATCAGCGTAGCAAGGCTCCCATGTCTCCATGGCCTGTCCTGCTTTTCTGGTTTTTACATTTTGTTCAGCATGGCCCTTTTGACCGAGGGCAAGCGAGACTTCTTTGTAGCGCTGATTTGCCCTTCCGGCTTGCTTGGTTGGCCAAAAAGGGCGTATGCGTTTTTTCCTGAATATATTCAGGAAAAAACGCATACGCCCTTTTTGGCCAAGGGCATCATTGTCAACGTTTTGTCGCTTTTCATGTGCTTTAAAGGCGAGTCGAATCTACCTCCTGAAATCTGTTTCCTGCAAATCTGCCTTGCTTTCAAATCCTCTTCGTTGCCTTCCCTCAATATATTTGTGCACGAGAGTTCTCATTTATAACTCTGCACGTTTGTGAATTGCAGTGCCCCTGAGCTCCATTTGTCTCCTCGCTTTCTTGGGAGCTGGCCGCAAAAGCGCAGGATTGCTTCAGGCCCTATTTTGGTTCTGGGGGGCAGGCTGAGCCTGTGGTTCATTCTTCTTCCTGATGGGAAAATGGAGTGACCTGTGCCTGTCCCAACACCTAGGGCTAGTCTCTCGTTGGTTCCCCGTCTTCCCGTTCATCCTCAGGACAAATTGCAACCTGGACGAAACAGGAGGTTAAAGGTGCTGATTCTCCAAGTAGGGAGATGGTTAGTCAAGCGGCTGGAATGGCGAACCCGAGCACAAGGAGAGGAGAAATGAGGTGCGTTTTAGAAACCTTTCCCGATCTCACGGCATACCATCTTCTGGGTTTCCCATGCATGTTTTGATGTAGGAAGATGCCCTTGTACCTGGAGATTTGAGACCCATGGGGTGTGTACCCCGCGGTGTTACTTAAAAGTATCTGGGTTTGCTCACCCAACCTCACCAATCCTCTCAGCCCCAAGAGTGTCCAGCCTTATGTCTCATCCAGCTGTGGGTCTAGATATGGTCAATCCAGGTTGCATCATAGACCCTGAATGGATTTTGTAAGAATTTCTCTCTCTTTAACTGTCTTTGTTTTCTGGGTTTTTTAAAGTAATTTATGTTTAGAATCGGGCTTGGCTGATTTTCCCTGCTGTGTTGATGCCGCTTTACACCCTCTTGATTCACTTGCAGAGAGATATCGATACATAGGTTTTCAGATTCTTACTAGTTAAATATATTCTTGTGTGGTGACTAGGGTGTGTTCACTCCAGTTCACTGAGCAGGGAGTAGGCCTTGTCTATTACATATTTGGCTTATGGAGCGGTCTCTGAGCTAATTTCAAACCCTTGTTTTATGCATCACCCCACCTCACCTTTCCCGTTAAGCAGCCATAGTGTGTCTTCTAAAGGTGTGACTCTGTTCTCTTTTGTAATTCAGTTCAAGTGTAGCGATTTTGACATTCCCTCTATAAGCGATATCTTAGGATAAGTGTCTTTTTCTGTGTGACTTATTTCACTTAGAATCATCGTACCTAAATCCACTCATCATGCTGCTAACTAGCCTTATGACATTGATTTCATGGCTGAGTGATATTCCATTGTGCCAAGTACCACCATTTCTTTATCCATTTTTCTCTTTCCTGGGATATTGAAGGTGTACCGAAGCGGAGGTTCTTGGAAACAGAGCAGCCGTAAACTTTAGGGTGCCTGTGTCTTGTTGATTTTTAGTTTTCCCAATTTATATGCCCATGAGTGGAAGTGCCCTATGCTCTCAACGCTGTGTTTATTACTTGTTTCAGGACACACCGTACTCTTCTCCAGAGTGCCTGTTGGCAATTTACATCCCGCCCATCAGCGTAGCAAGGCTCCCATGTCTCCATGGCCTGTCCTGCTTTTCTGGTTTTTACACTTTGTTCAGCATGGCCCTTTTGACCGAGGGCAAGCGAGACTTCTTTGTAGCGCTGATTTGCCCTTCCGGCTTGCTTGGTTGGCCAAAAAGGGCGTATGCGTTTTTTCCTGAATATATTCAGGAAAAAACGCATACGCCCTTTTTGGCCAAGGGCATCATTGTCAACGTTTTGCCGCTTTTCATGTGCTTTAAAGGCGAGTCGAATCTACCTCCTGAAATCTGTTTCCTGCAAATCTGCCTTGCTTTCAAATCCTCTTCGTTGCCTTCCCTCAATATATTTGTGGACGAGAGTTCTCATTTATAACTCTGCACGTTTGTGAATTGCAGTGCCCCTGAGCTCCATTTGTCTCCTCGCTTTTTAGGGAGCTGGCCGCAAAAGCGCAGGATTGCTTCAGGCCCTATTTTAGTTCTGGGGGGCAGGCTGAGCCTGTGGTTCATTCTTATTCCTGATGGGAAAATGGAGTGACCTATGCCTGTCCCAACACCTAGGGCTCGCTCTCTTAGGTTCTGCGTCTTCCCATTCATCCTCAGGACAAATTGCAACCTGTACAATCAGGAGGTTAAAGGTGCTGATTCTCCAAGTAGAGAGATGGTTATTCAAGCGGCTGGAATGGCGAACCCGAGCACAAGGAGAGGAGAAATGAGGTGCGTTTTAGAAACCTTTCCCGATCTCACGGCATACCATCTTCTGGGTTTCCCATGCATGTTTTGATGTAGGAAGATGCCCTTGTACCTGGAGATTTGAGACCCATGGGGTGGGTACCCCGCGGTATTACTTTAAAGTATCTGCATTTGCTCACCCAACCTCACCAATCCTCTCAGCCCCAAGAGTGTCCAGCCTTATGTCTCATCCAGCTGTGGGTCTAGATATGGTCAATCCAGGTTGCATCAGAGACCCTGAACGGATTTTGTAAGAATTTCTCTCTCTTTCACTGTCTTTGCTTTGTGGGTTTTTTAAAGTAATGTATGTTTAGAATGGGGTTTGGCTGCTTTTCCCTGCTGTGTTTATGCCACTTTACACCCTCTTGATTCACCTGCAGAGAGATATCAATACATAGGTTTTCAGATTCATACTAGTCAGATATATTCTTGTGCGGTGACTAGGGGGTGTTGAGTCCAGTACACTGAGCAGGGAGTAGGCCTTGTCTATTACATATTTGGCTTATGGAGCGGTGTCTGAGCTAATTTCAAACCCTTGTTTTATGCATCACCCCACCTCACCTTTCCCGTTAAGCAGCCATAGTGTGTCTTCTAAAGGTGTGCCTCTGTTCTGTTTTTTAATTCAGTTCAAGTGTAACGATTTTGACATTCCCTCAATAAGCGATATCTTAGGAGAAGGGCCTTTTACTGTGTGACTTATTTCACTTAGAATCATCGTACCTAAATCCACTCATCATGCTGCTAACTAGCCTTATGACATTGATTTCATGGCTGAGTGATATTCCATTGTGTCAAGTACCACCATTTCTTTATCCATTTTTCTCTTTCCTGGGATATTGAAGGTGTACCGAAGCGGAGGTTCTTGGCAACAGAGCAGCCGTAAACTTTAGGGTGCCTGTGTCTTGTTGATTTTTAGTTTTCCCAATTTATATGCCCATGAGTGGAAGTGCCCTATGCTCTCAACGCTGTGTTTATTACTTGTTTCAGGACACACCGTACTCTTCTCCAGAGTGCCTGTTGGCAATTTACATCCCGCCCATCAGCGTAGCAAGGCTCCCCTGTCTCCATGGCCTGTCCTGCTTTTCTGGTTTTTACAGTTTGTTCAGCATGGCCCTTTTGACCGAGGGCAAGCGAGACTTCTTTGTAGCGCTGATTTGCCCTTCTGGCTTGCTTGGTTGGCCAAAAAGGGCGTATGCGTTTTTTCCTGAATATATTCAGGAAAAAACGCATACGCCCTTTTTGGCCAAGGGCACATTGTCAACGTTTTGCCGCTTTTCATGTGCTTTAAAGGCGAGTCGAATCTACCTCCTGAAATCTGTTTCCTGCAAATCTGCCTTGCTTTCAAATCCTCTTCGTTGCCTTCCCTCAATATATTTGTGGACGAGAGTTCTCATTTATAACTGTGCACGTTTGTGAATTGCAGTGCCCCTGAGCTCCATTTGTCTCCTCGCTTTTTTGGGAGCTGGCCGCAAAAGCGCAGGATTGCTTCAGGCCCTATTTTGGTTCTGGGGGGCAGGCTGAGCCTGTGGTTCATTCTTCTTCCTGATGGAAAAATGGAGTGACCTATGCCTGTCCCAACACCTAGGGCTCGTCTCACATTGGTTCCACGTCTTCCCGTTCATCCTCAGGACAGATTGCAACCTGTACAATCAGGAGGTTAAAGGTGCTCATTCTCCAAATAGGGAGATGGTTAGTCAAGCAGCTGGAATGGTGAACCCGAGCACAAGGAGAGGAGAAATGAGGTGCGTTTTAGAAACCTTTCCCGATCTCATGGCATACCATCTTCTGGGTTTCCCATGCATGTTTTGATGTAGGAAGATGCCCTTGTACCTGGAGATTTGAGACCCATGGGGTGTGTTCCCCGCAGTGTTACTTTAAAGTATCTGCGTTTGCTCACCCAACCTCACCAATCCTCTCAGCCCCAAGAGTGTCCAGCCTTATGTCTCATCCAGCTGTGGGTCTAGATATGGTCAATCCAGGTTGCAACATAGACCCTGAACGGATTTTGTAAGAATTTCTCTCTCTTTCACTGTCTTTGTTTTGTTGGTTTTTTAAGTAATTTATGTTTAGAATCGGGTTTGGCTGCTTTTCCCTGCTGTGTTGATGCCGCTTTACACCCTCTTGATTCACTTGCAGAGAGATATCGATACATAGGTTTTTGAGATTTATACTAGTCAGATATATTCTTGTGTGGTGACTAGGGGGTGTTGAGTCCAGTTCACTGAGCAGGGAGTAGGCCTTGTCTAGTACATATTTGGCTTATGGAGCGGTGTCTGAGCTAATTTCAAACCCTTGTTTTATGCATCACCCCACCTCACCTTTCCGGTTAAGTAGCCATAGTGTGTCTTCTAAAGGTGTGCCTCTGTTCTGTTTTGTAATTCAGTTCAAGTGTAGCGATTTTGGCATTCCCTCTATAAGCGATATCTTAGGATAAGTGCCTTTTTCTGTGTGACTTATTTCACTTAGAATCATCGTACCTAAATCCACTCATCATGCTGCTAAGTAGCCTTATGACATTGATTTCATGGCTGAGTGATATTCCATTGTGCCAAGTACCACCATTTCTTTATCCATTTTTCTCTTTCCTGGGATATTGAAGGTGTACCGAAGCGGAGATTCTTGGAAACAGAGCAGCCGTAAACTTTAGGGTGCCTGTGTCTTGTTGATTTTTAGTTTTCCCAATTTATACGCCCATGAGTGGAAGTGCCCTATGCTCTCTACGCTGTGTTTATTACTTGTTTCAGGACACACCGTACTCTTCTCCAGAGTGCCTGTTGGCAATTTACATCCCGCCCATCAGCGTAGCAAGGCTCCCATGTCTCCATGGCCTGTCCTGCTTTTCTGGTTTTTACACTTTGTTCAGCATGGCCCTTTTGACCGAGGGCAAGCGAGACTTCTTTGTAGCGCTGATTTGCCCTTCCGGCTTGCTTGGTTGGCCAAAAAGGGCGTATGCGTTTTTTCCTGAATATATTCAGGAAAAAACGCATACGCCCTTTTTGGCCAAGGGCATCATTATCAACGTTTTGCTGCTTTTCATGTGCTTTAAAGGCGAGTCGAATCTACCTCCTGAAATCTGTTTCCTGCAAATCTGCCTTGCTTTCAAATCCTCTTCGTTGCCTTCCCTCAATATATTTGTGGACGAGAGTTCTCATTTATAACTCTGCACGTTTGTGAATTGCAGTGCCCCTGAGCTCCATTTGTCTCCTCGCTTTTTTGGGAGCTGGCCGCAAAAGCGCAGGATTGCTTCAGGCCCTATTTTGGTTCTGGGGGGCAGGCTGAGCCTGTGGTTCATTCTTCTTCCTGATGGGAAAATGGAGTGACCTGTGCCTGTCCCAACACCTAGGGCTAGTCTCTCGTTGGTTCCCCGTCTTCCCGTTCATCCTCAGGACAAATTGCAACCTGGACGAAACAGGAGGTTAAAGGTGCTGATTCTCCAAGTAGAGAGATGGTTAGTCAAGCGGCTGGAATGGCGAACCCGAGCACAAGGAGAGGAGAAATGAGGTGCGTTTTAGAAACCTTTCCCGATCTCACAGCATACCATCTTCTGGGTTTCCCATGCATGTTTTGATGTAGGAAGATTCCCTTGTACCTGGAGATTTGAGACCCATGGGGTGGGTACCCCGCGGTATTACTTTAAAGTATCTGCATTTGCTCACCCAACCTCACCAATCCTCTCAGCCCCAAGAGTGTCCAGCCTTATGTCTCATCCAGCTGTGGGTCTAGATATGGTCAATCCAGGTTGCATCAGATACCCTGAACGGATTTTGTAAGAATTTCTCTCTCTTTCACTGTCTTTGCTTTGTGGGTTTTTTAAAGTAATGTATGTTTAGAATGGGGTTTGGCTGCTTTTCCCTGCTGCGTTTATGCCGCTTTACACCCTCTTGATTCACTTGCAGAGAGATATCGATACATAGGTTTTTGAGATTCATACTAGTCAGATATATTCTTGTGCGGTGACTAGGGGGTGTTGAGTCCAGTTCACTGAGCAGGGAGTAGGCCTTGTCTAGTACATATTTGGCTTATGGAGCGGTGTCTGAGCTAATTTCAAACCCTTGTTTTATGCATCACCCCACCTCACCTTTCCGGTTAAGTAGCCATAGTGTGTCTTCTAAAGGTGTGCCTCTGTTCTGTTTTGTAATTCAGTTCAAGTGTAGCGATTTTGGCATTCCCTCTATAAGCGATATCTTAGGATAAGTGCCTTTTTCTGTGTGACTTATTTCACTTAGAATCATCGTACCTAAATCCACTCATCATGCTGCTAAGTAGCCTTATGACATTGATTTCATGGCTGAGTGATATTCCATTGTGCCAAGTACCACCATTTCTTTATCCATTTTTCTCTTTCCTGGGATATTGAAGGTGTACCGAAGCGGAGATTCTTGGAAACAGAGCAGCCGTAAACTTTAGGGTGCCTGTGTCTTGTTGATTTTTAGTTTTCCCAATTTATACGCCCATGAGTGGAAGTGCCCTATGCTCTCTACGCTGTGTTTATTACTTGTTTCAGGACACACCGTACTCTTCTCCAGAGTGCCTGTTGGCAATTTACATCACGCCCATCAGCGTAGCAAGGCTCCCATGTCTCCATGGCCTGTCCTGCTTTTCTGGTTTTTACACTTTGTTCAGCATGGCCCTTTTGACTGAGGGCAAGCGAGACTTCTTTGTAGCGCTGATTTGCCCTTCCGGCTTGCTTGCTTGGCCTAAAAGGGCGTATGCGTTTTTTCCTGAATATATTCAGGAAAAAACGCATACGCCCTTTTTGGCCAAGGGCATCATTGTCAACGTTTTGCTGCTTTTCATGTGCTTTAAAGGCGAGTCGAATCTACCTCCTGAAATCTGTTTCCTGCAAATCTGCCTTGCTTTCAAATCCTCTTCGTTGCCTTCCCTCAATATATTTGTGGACGAGAGTTCTCATTTATAACTCTGCACGTTTGTGAATTGCAGTGCCCCTGAGCTCCATTTGTCTCCTCGCTTTTTTGGGAGCTGGCCGCAAAAGCGCAGGATTGCTTCAGGCCCTATTTTGGTTCTGGGGGGCAGGCTGAGCCTGTGGTTCATTCTTCTTCCTGATGGGAAAATGGAGTGACCTATGCCTGTCCCAACACCTAGGGCTCGTCTCTCGTTGGTTCCGCGTCTTCCCGTTCATCCTCAGGACAAATTGCAACCTGTACAATCAGGAGGTTAAAGGTGCTGATTCTCCAAGTAGGGAGATGGTTAGTCAAGTGGCTGGAATGGCGAACCCGAGCACAAGGAGAGGAGAAATGAGGTGCGTTTTAGAAACCTTTCCCGATCTCATGGCATACCATCTTCTGGGTTTCCCATGCATGTTTTGATGTAGGAAGATGCCCTTGTACCTGGAGATTTGAGACCCATGGGGTGTGTTCCCAGCAGTGTTACTTTAAAGTATCTGCATTTCTCACCCAACCTCACCAATCCGCTCAGCCCCAAGAGTGTCCAGCCTTATGTCTCATCCAGCTGTGGGTCTAGATATGGTCAATCCAGGTTGCATCATAGACCCTGAACGGATTTTGTAAGAATTTCTGTCTCTTTCACTGTCTTTCTTTTGTAGGTTTTTTAAAGTAATGTATGTTTAGAATCGGGCTTGGCTGCTTTTCCCTGCTGTGTTAATGCCGCTTTACACCCTTTTGATTCACTTGCAGAGAGATATCGATACATAGGTTTTCAGATTCTTACTAGTCAGATATATTCTTGTGTGGTGACTAGGGTGTGTTGAGTCCAGTTCACTGAGCAGGGAGTAGGCCTTGTCTAGTACATATTTGGCTTATGGAGCGATCTCTGAGCTAATTTCAAACCCTTGTTTTATGCATCACCCCACCTCACCTTTCCCGTTAAGCAGCCATAGTGTGTCTTCTAAAGGTGTGACTATGTTCTGTTTTGTAATTCAGTTCAAGTGTAGCGATTTTGACATTCCCCCTAAAAGCGATATCTTAGGATAAGTGTCTTTTTCTGTGTGACTTATTTCACTTAGAATCATCGTACCTAAATCCACTCATCATGCTGCTAACTAGCCTTATGACATTGATTTCATGGCTGAGTGATATTCCATTGTGCCAAGTACCACCATTTCTTTATCCATTTTTCTCTTTCCTG
Source organism: Eubalaena glacialis (assembly GCF_028564815.1). NCBI lineage: Eukaryota > Metazoa > Chordata > Mammalia > Artiodactyla > Balaenidae > Eubalaena > Eubalaena glacialis. The sequence goes on from NW_026871445.1 coordinate 23,295, forward strand.
GGATATTGAAGGTGTACCGAAGCGGAGGTTCTTGGAAACAGAGCAGCCGTAAACTTTAGGGTGCCTGTGTCTTGTTGATTTTTAGTTTTCCCAATTTATACGCCCATGAGTGGAAGTGCCCTATGCTCTCTACGCTGTGTTTATTTCTTGTTTCAGGACACACCGTACTCTTCTCCAGAGTGCCTGTTGGCAATTTACATCCCGCCCATCAGCGTAGCAAGGCTCCCATGTCTCCATGGCCTGTCCTGCTTTTCTGGTTTTTACACTTTGTTCAGCATGGCCCTTTTGACCGAGGGCAAGCGAGACTTCTTTGTAGCGCTGATTTGCCCTTCCGGCTTGCTTGGTTGGCCAAAAAGGGCGTATGCGTTTTTTCCTGAATATATTCAGGAAAAAACGCATACGCCCTTTTTGGCCAAGGGCATCATTGTCAACGTTTTGCCGCTTTTCATGTGCTTTAAAGGCGAGTCGAATCTACCTCCTGAAATCTGTTTCCTGCAAATCTGCCTTGCTTTCAAATCCTCTTCGTTGCCTTCCCTCAATATATTTGTGGACGAGAGTTCTCATTTATAACTCTGCACGTTTGTGAATTGCAGTGCCCCTGAGCTCCATTTGTCTCCTCGCTTTTTTGGGAGCTGGCCGCAAAAGCGCAGGATTGCTTCAGGCCCTATTTTGGTTCTGGGGGGCAGGCTGAGCCTGTGGTTCATTCTTCTTCCTGATGGGAAAATGGAGTGACCTGTGCCTGTCCCAACACCTAGGGCTAGTCTCTCGTTGGTTCCCCGTCTTCCCGTTCATCCTCAGGACAAATTGCAACCTGGACGAAACTGGAGGTTAAAGGTGCTGATTCTTCAAGTAGGGGGATGGTTAGTCAAGTGGCTGGAATGGCGAACCCGAGCACAAGGAGAGGAGAAATGAGGTGCGTTTTAGAAACCTTTCCCGATCTCACAGCATACCATCTTCTGGGTTTCCCATGCATGTTTTGATGTAGGAAGATTCCCTTGTACCTGGAGATTTGAGACCCATGGGGTGGGTACCCCGCGGTATTACTTTAAAGTATCTGCATTTGCTCACCCAACCTCACCAATCCTCTCAGCCCCAAGAGTGTCCAGCCTTATGTCTCATCCAGCTGTGGGTCTAGATATGGTCAATCCAGGTTGCATCAGATACCCTGAACGGATTTTGTAAGAATTTCTCTCTCTTTCACTGTCTTTGCTTTGTGGGTTTTTTAAAGTAATGTATGTTTAGAATGGGGTTTGGCTGCTTTTCCCTGCTGCGTTTATGCCGCTTTACACCCTCTTGATTCACTTGCAGAGAGATATCGATACATAGGTTTTTGAGATTCATACTAGTCAGATATATTCTTGTGCGGTGACTAGGGGGTGTTGAGTCCAGTTCACTGAGCAGGGAGTAGGCCTTGTCTAGTACATATTTGGCTTATGGAGCGGTGTCTGAGCTAATTTCAAACCCTTGTTTTATGCATCACCCCACCTCACCTTTCCGGTTAAGTAGCCATAGTGTGTCTTCTAAAGGTGTGCCTCTGTTCTGTTTTGTAATTCAGTTCAAGTGTAGCGATTTTGGCATTCCCTCTATAAGCGATATCTTAGGATAAGTGCCTTTTTCTGTGTGACTTATTTCACTTAGAATCATCGTACCTAAATCCACTCATCATGCTGCTAAGTAGCCTTATGACATTGATTTCATGGCTGAGTGATATTCCATTGTGCCAAGTACCACCATTTCTTTATCCATTTTTCTCTTTCCTGGGATATTGAAGGTGTACCGAAGCGGAGATTCTTGGAAACAGAGCAGCCGTAAACTTTAGGGTGCCTGTGTCTTGTTGATTTTTAGTTTTCCCAATTTATACGCCCATGAGTGGAAGTGCCCTATGCTCTCTACGCTGTGTTTATTACTTGTTTCAGGACACACCGTACTCTTCTCCAGAGTGCCTGTTGGCAATTTACATCACGCCCATCAGCGTAGCAAGGCTCCCATGTCTCCATGGCCTGTCCTGCTTTTCTGGTTTTTACACTTTGTTCAGCATGGCCCTTTTGACTGAGGGCAAGCGAGACTTCTTTGTAGCGCTGATTTGCCCTTCCGGCTTGCTTGCTTGGCCTAAAAGGGCGTATGCGTTTTTTCCTGAATATATTCAGGAAAAAACGCATACGCCCTTTTAGGCCAAGGGCATCATTGTCAACGTTTTGCTGCTTTTCATGTGCTTTAAAGGCGAGTCGAATCTACCTCCTGAAATCTGTTTCCTGCAAATCTGCCTTGCTTTCAAATCCTCTTCGTTGCCTTCCCTCAATATATTTGTGGACGAGAGTTCTCATTTATAACTCTGCACGTTTGTGAATTGCAGTGCCCCTGAGCTCCATTTGTCTCCTCGCTTTTTTGGGAGCTGGCCGCAAAAGCGCAGGATTGCTTCAGGCCCTATTTTGGTTCTGGGGGGCAGGCTGAGCCTGTGGTTCATTCTTCTTCCTGATGGGAAAATGGAGTGACCTATGCCTGTCCCAACACCTAGGGCTCGTCTCTCGTTGGTTCCGCGTCTTCCCGTTCATCCTCAGGACAAATTGCAACCTGTACAATCAGGAGGTTAAAGGTGCTGATTCTCCAAGTAGGGAGATGGTTAGTCAAGTGGCTGGAATGGCGAACCCGAGCACAAGGAGAGGAGAAATGAGGTGCGTTTTAGAAACCTTTCCCGATCTCATGGCATACCATCTTCTGGGTTTCCCATGCATGTTTTGATGTAGGAAGATGCCCTTGTACCTGGAGATTTGAGACCCATGGGGTGTGTTCCCAGCAGTGTTACTTTAAAGTATCTGCATTTCTCACCCAACCTCACCAATCCGCTCAGCCCCAAGAGTGTCCAGCCTTATGTCTCATCCAGCTGTGGGTCTAGATATGGTCAATCCAGGTTGCATCATAGACCCTGAACGGATTTTGTAAGAATTTCTGTCTCTTTCACTGTCTTTCTTTTGTAGGTTTTTTAAAGTAATGTATGTTTAGAATCGGGCTTGGCTGCTTTTCCCTGCTGTGTTAATGCCGCTTTACACCCTTTTGATTCACTTGCAGAGAGATATCGATACATAGGTTTTCAGATTCTTACTAGTCAGATATATTCTTGTGTGGTGACTAGGGTGTGTTGAGTCCAGTTCACTGAGCAGGGAGTAGGCCTTGTCTAGTACATATTTGGCTTATGGAGCGATCTCTGAGCTAATTTCAAACCCTTGTTTTATGCATCACCCCACCTCACCTTTCCCGTTAAGCAGCCATAGTGTGTCTTCTAAAGGTGTGACTATGTTCTGTTTTGTAATTCAGTTCAAGTGTAGCGATTTTGACATTCCCCCTAAAAGCGATATCTTAGGATAAGTGTCTTTTTCTGTGTGACTTATTTCACTTAGAATCATCGTACCTAAATCCACTCATCATGCTGCTAACTAGCCTTATGACATTGATTTCATGGCTGAGTGATATTCCATTGTGCCAAGTACCACCATTTCTTTATCCATTTTTCTCTTTCCTGGGATATTGAAGGTGTACCGAAGCGGAGGTTCTTGGAAACAGAGCAGCCGTAAACTTTAGGGTGCCTGTGTCTTGTTGATTTTTAGTTTTCCCAATTTATACGCCCATGAGTGGAAGTGCCCTATGCTCTCTACGCTGTGTTTATTTCTTGTTTCAGGACACACCGTACTCTTCTCCAGAGTGCCTGTTGGCAATTTACATCCCGCCCATCAGCGTAGCAAGGCTCCCATGTCTCCATGGCCTGTCCTGCTTTTCTGGTTTTTACACTTTGTTCAGCATGGCCCTTTTGACCGAGGGCAAGCGAGACTTCTTTGTAGCGCTGATTTGCCCTTCCGGCTTGCTTGGTTGGCCAAAAAGGGCGTATGCGTTTTTTCCTGAATATATTCAGGAAAAAACGCATACGCCCTTTTTGGCCAAGGGCATCATTGTCAACGTTTTGCCGCTTTTCATGTGCTTTAAAGGCGAGTCGAATCTACCTCCTGAAATCTGTTTCCTGCAAATCTGCCTTGCTTTCAAATCCTCTTCGTTGCCTTCCCTCAATATATTTGTGGACGAGAGTTCTCATTTATAACTCTGCACGTTTGTGAATTGCAGTGCCCCTGAGCTCCATTTGTCTCCTCGCTTTTTTGGGAGCTGGCCGCAAAAGCGCAGGATTGCTTCAGGCCCTATTTTGGTTCTGGGGGGCAGGCTGAGCCTGTGGTTCATTCTTCTTCCTGATGGGAAAATGGAGTGACCTGTGCCTGTCCCAACACCTAGGGCTAGTCTCTCGTTGGTTCCCCGTCTTCCCGTTCATCCTCAGGACAAATTGCAACCTGGACGAAACTGGAGGTTAAAGGTGCTGATTCTTCAAGTAGGGGGATGGTTAGTCAAGTGGCTGGAATGGCGAACCCGAGCACAAGGAGAGGAGAAATGAGGTGCGTTTTAGAAACCTTTCCCGATCTCACGGCATACCATCTTCTGGGTTTCCCATGCATGTTTTGATGTAGGAAGATTCCCTTGTACCTGGAGATTTGAGAACCATGGGGTGGGTACCCCGCGGTATTACTTTAAAGTATCTGCATTTGCTCACCCAACCTCACCAATCCTCTCAGCCCCAAGAGTGTCCAGCCTTATGTCTCATCCAGCTGTGGGTCTAGATATGGTCAATCCAGGTTGCATCAGATACCCTGAACGGATTTTGTAAGAATTTCTCTCTCTTTCACTGTCTTTGCTTTGTGGGTTTTTTAAAGTAATGTATGTTTAGAATGGGGTTTGGCTGCTTTTCCCTGCTGCGTTTATGCCGCTTTACACCCTCTTGATTCACTTGCAGAGAGATATCGATACATAGGTTTTTGAGATTCATACTAGTCAGATATATTCTTGTGCGGTGACTAGGGGGTGTTGAGTCCAGTTCACTGAGCAGGGAGTAGGCCTTGTCTAGTACATATTTGGCTTATGGAGCGGTGTCTGAGCTAATTTCAAACCCTTGTTTTATGCATCACCCCACCTCACCTTTCCGGTTAAGTAGCCATAGTGTGTCTTCTAAAGGTGTGCCTCTGTTCTGTTTTGTAATTCAGTTCAAGTGTAGCGATTTTGGCATTCCCTCTATAAGTGATATCTTAGGATAAGTGCCTTTTTCTGTGTGACTTATTTCACTTAGAATCATCGTACCTAAATCCACTCATCATGCTGCTAAGTAGCCTTATGACATTGATTTCATGGCTGAGTGATATTCCATTGTGCCAAGTACCACCATTTCTTTATCCATTTTTCTCTTTCCTGGGATATTGAAAGTGTACCGAAGCGGAGATTCTTGGAAACAGAGCAGCCGTAAACTTTAGGGTGCCTGTGTCTTGTTGATTTTTAGTTTTCCCAATTTATACGCCCATGAGTGGAAGTGCCCTATGCTCTCTACGCTGTGTTTATTACTTGTTTCAGGACACACCGTACTCTTCTCCAGAGTGCCTGTTGGCAATTTACATCCCGCCCATCAGCGTAGCAAGGCTCCCATGTCTCCATGGCCTGTCCTGCTTTTCTGGTTTTTACACTTTGTTCAGCATGGCCCTTTTGAAAGAGGGCAAGCGAGACTTCTTTGTAGCGCTGATTTGCCCTTCCGGCTTGCTTGCTTGGCCTAAAACGGCGTATGCGTTTTTTCCTGAATATATTCAGGAAAAAACGCATACGCCCTTTTTGGCCAAGGGCATCATTGTCAACGTTTTGCTGCTTTTCATGTGCTTTAAAGGCGAGTCGAATCTACCTCCTGAAATCTGTTTCCTGCAAATCTGCCTTGCTTTCAAATCCTCTTCGTTGCCTTCCCTCAATATATTTGTGGACGAGAGTTCTCATTTATAACTCTGCACGTTTGTGAATTGCAGTGCCCCTGAGCTCCATTTGTCTCCTCGCTTTTTAGGGAGCTGGCCGCAAAAGCGCAGGATTGCTTCAGGCCCTATTTTGGTTCTGGGGGGCAGGCTGAGCCTGTGGTTCATTCTTCTTCCTGATGGGAAAATGGAGTGACCTATGCCTGTCCCAACACCTAGGGCTCGTCTCTCGTTGGTTCCGCGTCTTCCCGTTCATCCTCAGGACAAATTGCAACCTGTACAATCAGGAGGTTAAAGGTGCTGATTCTCCAAGTAGGGAGATGGTTAGTCAAGTGGCTGGAATGGCGAACCCGAGCACAAGGAGAGGAGAAATGAGGTGCGTTTTAGAAACCTTTCCCGATCTCATGGCATACCATCTTCTGGGTTTCCCATGCATGTTTTGATGTAGGAAGATGCCCTTGTACCTGGAGATTTGAGACCCATGGGGTGTGTTCCCAGCAGTGTTACTTTAAAGTATCTGCATTTCTCACCCAACCTCACCAATCCGCTCAGCCCCAAGAGTGTCCAGCCTTATGTCTCATCCAGCTGTGGGTCTAGATATGGTCAATCCAGGTTGCATCATAGACCCTGAACGGATTTTGTAAGAATTTCTGTCTCTTTCACTGTCTTTCTTTTGTGGGTTTTTTAAAGTAATGTATGTTTAGAATCGGGCTTGGCTGCTTTTCCCTGCTGTGTTGATGCCGCTTTACACCCTTTTGATTCACTTGCAGAGAGATATCGATACATAGGTTTTCAGATTCTTACTAGTCAGATCTATTCTTGTGTGGTGACTAGGGTGTGTTGAGTCCAGTTCACTGAGCAGGGAGTAGGCCTTGGCTAGTACATATTTGGCTTATGGAGCGGTCTCTGAGCTAATTTCAAACCCTTGTTTTATGCATCACCCCACCTCACCTTTCCCGTTAAGCAGCCATAGTGTGTCTTCTAAAGGTGTGACTATGTTCTGTTTTGTAATTCAGTTCAAGTGTAGCGATTTTGACATTCCCCCTAAAAGCGATATCTTAGGATAAGTGTCTTTTTCTGTGTGACTTATTTCACTTAGAATCATCGTACCTAAATCCACTCATCATGCTGCTAACTAGCCTTATGACATTGATTTCATGGCTGAGTGATATTCCATTGTGCCAAGTACCACCATTTCTTTATCCATTTTTCTCTTTCCTGGGATATTGAAGGTGTACCGAAGCGGAGGTTCTTGGAAACAGAGCAGCCGTAAACTTTAGGGTGCCTGTGTCTTGTTGATTTTTAGTTTTCCCAATTTATACGCCCATGAGTGGAAGTGCCCTATGCTCTCTACGCTGTGTTTATTACTTGTTTCAGGACACACCGTACTCTTCTCCAGAGTGCCTGTTGGCAATTTACATCCCGCCCATCAGCGTAGCAAGGCTCCCATGTCTCCATGGCCTGTCCTGCTTTTCTGGTTTTTACACTTTGTTCAGCATGGCCCTTTTGACCGAGGGCAAGCGAGACTTCTTTGTAGCGCTGATTTGCCCTTCCGGCTTGCTTGCTTGGCCAAAAAGGGCGTATGCGTTTTTTCCTGAATATATTCAGGAAAAAACGCATACGCCCTTTTTGGCCAAGGGCATCATTGTCAACGTTTTGCCGCTTTTCATGTGCTTTAAAGGCGAGTCGAATCTACCTCCTGAAATCTGTTTCCTGCAAATCTGCCTTGCTTTCAAATCCTCTTCGTTGCCTTCCCTCAATATATTTGTGGACGAGAGTTCTCATTTATAACTCTGCACGTTTGTGAATTGCAGTGCCCCTGAGCTCCATTTGTCTCCTCGCTTTTTTGGGAGCTGGCCGCAAAAGCGCAGGATTGCTTCAGGCCCTATTTTGGTTCTGGGGGGCAGGCTGAGCCTGTGGTTCATTCTTCTTCCTGATGGGAAAATGGAGTGACCTGTGCCTGTCCCAACACCTAGGGCTAGTCTCTCGTTGGTTCCCCGTCTTCCCGTTCATCCTCAGGACAAATTGCAACCTGGACGAAACTGGAGGTTAAAGGTGCTGATTCTCCAAGTAGGGGGATGGTTAGTCAAGCGGCTGGAATGGCGAACCCGAGCACAAGGAGAGGAGAAATGAGGTGCGTTTTAGAAACCTTTCCCGATCTCACGGCATACCATCTTCTGGGTTTCCCATGCATGTTTTGATGTAGGAAGATTCCCTTGTACCTGGAGATTTGAGACCCATGGGGTGGGTACCCCGCGGTATTACTTTAAAGGATCTGCATTTGCTCACCCAACCTCACCAATCCTCTCAGCCCCAAGAGTGTCCAGCCTTATGTCTCATCCAGCTGTGGGTCTAGATATGGTCAATCCAGGTTGCATCAGATACCCTGAACGGATTTTGTAAGAATTTCTCTCTCTTTCACTGTCTTTGCTTTGTGGGTTTTTTAAAGTAATGTATGTTTAGAATGGGGTTTGGCTGCTTTTCCCTGCTGCGTTTATGCCGCTTTACACCCTCTTGATTCACTTGCAGAGAGATATCGATACATAGGTTTTTGAGATTCATACTAGTCAGATATATTCTTGTGCGGTGACTAGGGGGTGTTGAGTCCAGTTCACTGAGCAGGGAGTAGGCCTTGTCTAGTACATATTTGGCTTATGGAGCGGTCTCTGAGCTAATTTCAAACCCTTGTTTTATGCATCACCCCACCTCACCTTTCCGGTTAAGTAGCCATAGTGTGTCTTCTAAAGGTGTGCCTCTGTTCTGTTTTGTAATTCAGTTCAAGTGTAGCGATTTTGGCATTCCCTCTATAAGTGATATCTTAGGATAAGTGCCTTTTTCTGTGTGACTTATTTCACTTAGAATCATCGTACCTAAATCCACTCATCATGCTGCTAAGTAGCCTTATGACATTGATTTCATGGCTGAGTGATATTCCATTGTGCCAAGTACCACCATTTCTTTATCCATTTTTCTCTTTCCTGGGATATTGAAAGTGTACCGAAGCGGAGATTCTTGGAAACAGAGCAGCCGTAAACTTTAGGGTGCCTGTGTCTTGTTGATTTTTAGTTTTCCCAATTTATACGCCCATGAGTGGAAGTGCCCTATGCTCTCTACGCTGTGTTTATTACTTGTTTCAGGACACACCGTACTCTTCTCCAGAGTGCCTGTTGGCAATTTACATCCCGCCCATCAGCGTAGCAAGGCTCCCATGTCTCCATGGCCTGTCCTGCTTTTCTGGTTTTTACACTTTGTTCAGCATGGCCCTTTTGAAAGAGGGCAAGCGAGACTTCTTTGTAGCGCTGATTTGCCCTTCCGGCTTGCTTGCTTGGCCTAAAAGGGCGTATGCGTTTTTTCCTGAATATATTCAGGAAAAAACGCATACGCCCTTTTTGGCCAAGGGCATCATTGTCAACGTTTTGCTGCTTTTCATGTGCTTTAAAGGCGAGTCGAATCTACCTCCTGAAATCTGTTTCCTGCAAATCTGCCTTGCTTTCAAATCCTCTTCGTTGCCTTCCCTCAATATATTTGTGGACGAGAGTTCTCATTTATAACTCTGCACGTTTGTGAATTGCAGTGCCCCTGAGCTCCATTTGTCTCCTCGCTTTTTTGGGAGCTGGCCGCAAAAGCGCAGGATTGCTTCAGGCCCTATTTTGGTTCTGGGGGGCAGGCTGAGCCTGTGGTTCATTCTTCTTCCTGATGGGAAAATGGAGTGACCTATGCCTGTCCCAACACCTAGGGCTCGTCTCTCGTTGGTTCCGCGTCTTCCCGTTCATCCTCAGGACAAATTGCAACCTGTACAATCAGGAGGTTAAAGGTGCTGATTCTCCAAGTAGGGAGATGGTTAGTCAAGTGGCTGGAATGGCGAACCCGAGCACAAGGAGAGGAGAAATGAGGTGCGTTTTAGAAACCTTTCCCGATCTCATGGCATACCATCTTCTGGGTTTCCCATGCATGTTTTGATGTAGGAAGATGCCCTTGTACCTGGAGATTTGAGACCCATGGGGTGTGTTCCCAGCAGTGTTACTTTAAAGTATCTGCATTTCTCACCCAACCTCACCAATCCGCTCAGCCCCAAGAGTGTCCAGCCTTATGTCTCATCCAGCTGTGGGTCTAGATATGGTCAATCCAGGTTGCATCATAGACCCTGAACGGATTTTGTAAGAATTTCTGGCTCTTTCACTGTCTTTCTTTTGTGGGTTTTTTAAAGTAATGTATGTTTAGAATCGGGCTTGGCTGCTTTTCCCTGCTGTGTTGATGCCGCTTTACACCCTTTTGATTCACTTGCAGAGAGATATCGATACATAGGTTTTCAGATTCTTACTAGTCAGATATATTCTTGTGTGGTGACTAGGGTGTGTTGAGTCCAGTTCACTGAGCAGGGAGTAGGCCTTGTCTAGTACATATTTGGCTTATGGAGAGGTCTCTGAGCTAATTTCAAACCCTTGTTTTATGCATCACCCCACCTCACCTTTCCCGTTAAGCAGCCATAGTGTGTCTTCTAAAGGTGTGACTATGTTCTGTTTTGTAATTCAGTTCAAGTGTAGCGATTTTGACATTCCCCCTAAAAGCGATATCTTAGGATAAGTGTCTTTTTCTGTGTGACTTATTTCACTTAGAATCATCGTACCTAAATCCACTCATCATGCTGCTAACTAGCCTTATGACATTGATTTCATGGCTGAGTGATATTCCATTGTGCCAAGTACCACCATTTCTTTATCCATTTTTCTCTTTCCTGGGATATTGAAGGTGTACCGAAGCGGAGGTTCTTGGAAACAGAGCAGCCGTAAACTTTAGGGTGCCTGTGTCTTGTTGATTTTTAGTTTTCCCAATTTATACGCCCATGAGTGGAAGTGCCCTATGCTCTCTACGCTGTGTTTATTACTTGTTTCAGGACACACCGTACTCTTCTCCAGAGTGCCTGTTGGCAATTTACATCCCGCCCATCAGCGTAGCAAGGCTCCCATGTCTCCATGGCCTGTCCTGCTTTTCTGATTTTTACACTTTTTTCAGCATGGCCCTTTTGACCGAGGGCAAGCGAGACTTCATTGTAGCGCTGATTTGCCCTTCCGGCTTGCTTGGTTGGCCAAAAAGGGCGTATGCGTTTTTTCCTGAATATATTCAGGAAAAAACGCATACGCCCTTTTTGGCCAAGGACATCATTGTCAACGTTTTGCCGCTTTTCATGTGCTTTAAAGGCGAGTCGAATCTACCTCCTGAAATCTGTTTCCTGCAAATCTGCCTTGCTTTCAAATCCTCTTCGTTGCCTTCCCTCAATATATTTGTGGACGAGAGTTCTCATTTATAACTCTGCACGTTTGTGAATTGCAGTGCCCCTGAGCTCCATTTGTCTCCTCGCTTTTTTGGGAGCTGGCCGCAAAAGCGCAGGATTGCTTCAGGCCCTATTTTGGTTCTGGGGGGCAGGCTGAGCCTGTGGTTCATTCTTCTTCCTGATGGGAAAATGGAGTGACCTGTGCCTGTCCCAACACCTAGGGCTAGTCTCTCGTTGGTTCCCCGTCTTCCCTTTCATCCTCAGGACAAATTACAACCTGGACGAAACTGGAGGTTAAAGGTGCTGATTCTCCAAGTAGGGAGATGGTTAGTCAAGAGGCTGGAATGGCGAACCCGAGCACAAGGAGAGGAGAAATGAGGTGCGTTTTAGAAACCTTTCCCGATCTCACGGCATACCATCTTCTGGGTTTCCCATGCATGTTTTGATGTAGGAAGATTCCCTTGTACCTGGAGATTTGAGACCCATGGGGTGGGTACCCCGCGGTATTACTTTAAAGGATCTGCATTTGCTCACCCAACCTCACCAATCCTCTCAGCCCCAAGAGTGTCCAGCCTTATGTCTCATCCAGCTGTGGGTCTAGATATGGTCAATCCAGGTTGCATCAGATACCCTGAACGGATTTTGTAAGAATTTCTCTCTCTTTCACTGTCTTTGCTTTGTGGGTTTTTTAAAGTAATGTATGTTTAGAATGGGGTTTGGCTGCTTTTCCCTGCTGTGTTTATGCCGCTTTACACCCTCTTGATTCACTTGCAGAGAGATATCGATACATAGGTTTTTGAGATTCATACTAGTCAGATATATTCTTGTGCGGTGACTAGGGGGTGTTGAGTCCAGTTCACTGAGCAGGGAGTAGGCCTTGTCTAGTACATATTTGGCTTATGGAGCGGTGTCTGAGCTAATTTCAAACCCTTGTTTTATGCATCACCCCACCTCACCTTTCCGGTTAAGTAGCCATAGTGTGTCTTCTAAAGGTGTGCCTCTGTTCTGTTTTGTAATTCAGTTCAAGTGTAGCGATTTTGGCATTCCCTCTATAAACGATATCTTAGGATAAGTGCCTTTTTCTGTGTGACTTATTTCACTTAGAATCATCGTACCTAAATCCACTCATCATGCTGCTAAGTAGCCTTATGACATTGATTTCATGGCTGAGTGATATTCCATTGTGCCAAGTACCACCATTTCTTTATCCATTTTTCTCTTTCCTGGGATATTGAAGGTGTACCGAAGCGGAGATTCTTGGAAACAGAGCAGCCGTAAACTTTAGGGTGCCTGTGTCTTGTTGATTTTTAGTTTTCCCAATTTATACGCCCATGAGTGGAAGTGCCCTATGCTCTCTACGCTGTGTTTATTACTTGTTTCAGGACACACCGTACTCTTCTCCAGAGTGCCTGTTGGCAATTTACATCCCGCCCATCAGCGTAGCAAGGCTCCCATGTCTCCATGGCCTGTCCTGCTTTTCTGGTTTTTACACTTTGTTCAGCATGGCCCTTTTGACCGAGGGCAAGCGAGACTTCTTTGTAGCGCTGATTTGCCCTTCCGGCTTGCTTGGTTGGCCAAAAAGGGCGTATGCGTTTTTTCCTGAATATATTCAGGAAAAAACGCATACGCCCTTTTTGGCCAAGGGCATCATTGTCAACGTTTTGCCGCTTTTCATGTGCTTTAAAGGCGAGTCGAATCTACCTCCTGAAATCTGTTTCCTGCAAATCTGCCTTGCTTTCAAATCCTCTTCGTTGCCTTCCCTCAATATATTTGTGGACGAGAGTTCTCATTTATAACTCTGCACGTTTGTGAATTGCAGTGCCCCTGAGCTCCATTTGTCTCCTCGCTTTTTTGGGAGCTGGCCGCAAAAGCGCAGGATTGCTTCAGGCCCTATTTTGGTTCTGGGGGGCAGGCTGAGCCTGTGGTTCATTCTTCTTCCTGATGGGAAAATGGAGTGACCTATGCCTCTCCCAACACCTAGGGCTCGTCTCTCGTTGGTTCCGCATCTTCCCATTCATCCTCAGGACAAATTGCAACCTGTATAATCAGGAGGTTAAAGGTGCTGATTCTCCAAGTAGGGAGATGGTTAGTCAAGTGGCTGGAATGGCGAACCCGAGCACAAGGAGAGGAGAAATGAGGTGCGTTTTAGAAACCTTTCCCGATCTCATGGCATACCATCTTCTGGGTTTCCCATGCATGTTTTGATGTAGGAAGATGCCCTTGTACCTGGAGATTTGAGACCCATGGGGTGTGTTCCCAGCAGTGTTACTTTAAAGTATCTGCATTTCTCACCCAACCTCACCAATCCGCTCAGCCCCAAGAGTGTCCAGCCTTATGTCTCATCCAGCTGTGGGTCTAGATATGGTCAATCCAGGTTGCATCATAGACCCTGAACGGATTTTGTAAGAATTTCTGTCTCTTTCACTGTCTTTCTTTTGTGGGTTTTTTAAAGTAATGTATGTTTAGAATCGGGCTTGGCTGCTTTTCCCTGCTGTGTTGATGCCGCTTTACACCCTTTTGATTCACTTGCAGAGAGATATCGATACATAGGTTTTCAGATTCTTACTAGTCAGATATATTCTTGTGCGGTGACTAGGGTGTGTTGAGTCCAGTTCACTGAGCAGGGAGTAGGCCTTGTCTAGTACATATTTGGCTTATGGAGCGGTCTCTGAGCTAATTTCAAACCCTTGTTTTATGCATCACCCCACCTCACCTTTCCCGTTAAGCAGCCATAGTGTGTCTTCTAAAGATGTGACTATGTTCTGTTTTGTAATTCAGTTCAAGTGTAGCGATTTTGACATTCCCCCAAAAAGCGATATCTTAGGATAAGTGTCTTTTTCTGTGTGACTTATTTCACTTAGAATCATCGTACCTAAATCCACTCATCATGCTGCTAAGTAGCCTTATGAGATTGATTTCATGGCTGAGTGATATTCCATTGTGCCAAGTACCACCATTTCTTTATCCATTTTTCTCTTTCCTGGGATATTGAAGGTGTACCGAAGCGGAGATTCTTGGAAAGAGAGCAGCCGTAAACTTTAGGGTGCCTGTGTCTTGTTGATTTTTAGTTTTCCCAATTTATACGCCCATGAGTGGAAGTGCCCTATGCTCTCTACGCTGTGTTTATTACTTGTTTCAGGACACACCGTACTCTTCTCCAGAGTGCCTGTTGGCAATTTACATCCCGCCCATCAGCGTAGCAAGGCTCCCATGTCTCCATGGCCTGTCCTGCTTTTCTGGTTTTTACACTTTTTTCAGCAAGGCCCTTTTGACCGAGGGCAAGCGAGACTTCTTTGTAGCGCTGATTTGCCCTTCCGGCTTGCTTGCTTGGCCAAAAAGGGCGTATGCGTTTTTTCCTGAATATATTCAGGAAAAAACGCATACGCCCTTTTTGGCCAAGGGCATCATTGTCAACGTTTTGCCGCTTTTCATGTGCTTTAAAGGCGAGTCGAATCTACCTCCTGAAATCTGTTTCCTGCAAATCTGCCTTGCTTTCAAATCCTCTTCGTTGCCTTCCCTCAATATATTTGTGGACGAGAGTTCTCATTTATAACTCTGCACGTTTGTGAATTGCAGTGCCCCTGAGCTCCATTTGTCTCCTCGCTTTTTGGGGAGCTGGCCGCAAAAGCGCAGGATTGCTTCAGGCCCTATTTTGGTTCTGGGTGGCAGGCTGAGCCTGTGGTTCATTCTTCTTCCTGATGGGAAAATGGAGTGACCTGTGCCTGTCCCAACACCTAGGGCTAGTGTCTCGTTGGTTCCCCGTCTTCCCGTTCATCCTCAGGACAAATTGCAACCTGGACGAAACAGGAGGTTAAAGGTGCTGATTCTCCAAGTAGAGAGATGGTTAGTCAAGCGGCTGGAATGGCGAACCCGAGCACAAGGAGAGGAGAAATGAGGTGCGTTTTAGAAACCTTTCCCGATCTCACGGCATACCATCTTCTGGGTTTCCCATGCATGTTTTGATGTAGGAAGATTCCCTTGTACCTGGAGATTTGAGAACCATGGGGTGGGTCCCCCGCGGTATTACTTTAAAGTATCTGCATTTGCTCACCCAACCTCACCAATCCTCTCAGCCCCAAGAGTGTCCAGCCTTATGTCTCATCCAGCTGTGGGTCTAGATATGGTCAATCCAGGTTGCATCAGAGACCCTGAACGGATTTTGTAAGAATTTCTCTCTCTTTCACTGTCTTTGCTTTGTGGGTTTTTTAAAGTAATGTATGTTTAGAATGGGGTTTGGCTGCTTTTCCCTGCTGTGTTTATGCCGCTTTACACCCTCTTGATTCACTTTCAGAGAGATATCGATACATAGGTTTTCAGATTCATACTAGTCAGATATATTCTTGTGCGGTGACTAGGGGGTGTTGAGTCCAGTTCACTGAGCAGGGAGTAGGCCTTGTCTAGTACATATTTGGCTTATGGAGCGGTGTCTGAGCTAACTTCAAACCCTTGTTTTATGCATCACCCCACCTCACCTTTCCTGTTAAGCAGCCATAGTGTGTCTTCTAAAGGTGTGACTCTGTTCTGTTTTGTAATTCAGTTCAAGTGTAGCGATTTTGACATTCCCTCTATAAGCGATATCTTAGGATAAGTGTCTTTTTCTGTGTGACTTATTTCACTTAGAATCATCGTACCTAAATCCACTCATCATGCTTCTAACTAGCCTTATGACATTGATTTCATGGCTGAGTGATATTCCATTGTGCCAAGTACCACCATTTCTTTATCCATTTTTCTCTTTCTTGGGATATTGAAGGTGTACCGAAGCGGAGATTCTTGGAAACAGAGCAGCCGTAAACTTTAGGGTGCCTGTGTCTTGTTGATTTTTAGTTTTCCCAATTTATACGCCCATGAGTGGAATTGCCCTATGCTCTCTACGCTGTGTTTATTACTTGTTTCAGGACACACCGTACTCTTCTCCCGAGTGCCTGTTGGCAATTTACATCCCGTCCATCAGCGTAGCAAGGCTCCCATGTCTCCATGGTCTGTCCTGCTTTTCTGGTTTTTACACTTTGTTCAGCATGGCCCTTTTGACCGAGGGCAAGCGAGACTTCTTTGTAGCGCTGATTTGCCCTTCCGGCTTGCTTGGTTGGCCAAAAAGGGCGTATGCGTTTTTTCCTGAATATATTCAGGAAAAAACGCATACGCCCTTTTTGGCCAAGGGCATCATTGTCAACGTTTTGCCGCTTTTCATGTGCTTTAAAGGCGAGTCGAATCTACCTCCTGAAATCTGTTTCCTGCAAATCTGCCTTGCTTTCAAATCCTCTTCGTTGCCTTCCCTCAATATATTTGTGGACGAGAGTTCTCATTTATAACTCTGCACGTTTGTGAATTGCAGTGCCCCTGAGCTCCATTTGTCTCCTCGCTTTTTTGGGAGCTGGCCGCAAAAGCGCAGGATTGCTTCAGGCCCTATTTTGGTTCTGGGGGGCAGGCTGAGCCTGTGGTTCATTCTTCTTCCTGATGGGAAAATGGAGTGACCTGTGCCTGTCCCAACACCTAGGGCTAGTCTCTCGTTGGTTCCCCGTCTTCCGGTTCATCCTCAGGACAAATTGCAACCTGGACGAAACAGGAGGTTAAAGGTGCTGATTCTCCAAGTAGGAAGATGGTTAGTCAAGCGGCTGGAATGGCGAACCCGAGCACAAGGAGAGGAGAAATGAGGTGCGTTTTAGAAACCTTTCCCGATCTCACGGCATACCATCTTCTGGGTTTCCCATGCATGTTTTGATGTAGGAAGATGCCCTTGTACCTGGAGATTTGAGACCCATAGGGTGTGTACCCCGCGGTGTTACTTTAAAGTATCTGGGTTTGCTCACCCAACCTCACCAATCCTCTCAGCCCCAAGAGTGTCCAGCCTTATGTCTCATCCAGCTGTGGGTCTAGATATGGTCAATCCAGGTTGCATCATAGACTCTGAATGGATTTTGTAAGAATTTCTCTCTCTTTAACTGTCTTTGTTTTGTGGGTTTTTTAAAGTAATTTATGTTTAGAATCGGACTTGGCTGCTTTTCCCTGCTGCGTTGATGCTTCTTTACACCCTCTTGATTCACTTGCAGAGAGATATCGATACATAGGTTTTCAGATTCTTACTAGTCAGATATATTCTTGTGTGGTGACTAGGGTGTGTTGAGTCCAGTTCACTGAGCAGGGAGTAGGCCTTGTCTATTATATATTTGGCTTATGGAGCGGTCTCTGAGCTAATTTCAAACCCTTGTTTTATGCATCACCCCACCTCACCTTTCCCGTTAAGCAGCCATAGTGTGTCTTCTAAAGGTGTGACTCTGTTCTGTTTTGTAATTCAGTTCAAGTGTAGCGATTTTCACATTCCCTCTATAAGCGATATCTTAGGATAAGTGTCTTTTTCTGTGTGACTTATTTCACTTAGAATCATCGTACCTAAATCCAATCATCATGCTGCTAACTAGCCTTATGACATTGATTTCATGGCTGAGTGATATTGCATTGTGCCAAGTACCACCATTTCTTTATCCATTTTTCTCTTTCCTGGGATATTGAAGGTGTACCGAAGCGGAGGTTCTTGGAAACAGAGCAGCCGTAAATTTTAGGGTGCCTGTGTCTTGTTGATTTTTAGTTTTCCCAATTTATACGCCCATGAGTGGAAGTGCCCTATGCTCTCTACGCTGTGTTTATTACTTGTTTCAGGACACACCGTACTCTTCTCCAGAGTGCCTGTTGGCAATTTACATCCCGCCCATCAGCGTAGCAAGGCTCCCATGTCTCCATGGCCTGTCCTGCTTTTCTGGTTTTTACACTTTGTTCAGCATGGCCCTTTTGACCGAGGGCAAGCGAGACTTCTTTGTAGCGCTGATTTGCCCTTCCGGCTTGCTTGGTTGGCCAAAAAGGGCGTATGCGTTTTTTCCTGAATATATTCAGGAAAAAACGCATACGCCCTTTTTGGCCAAGGGCATCATTGTCAACGTTTTGCCGCTTTTCATGTGCTTTAAAGGCGAGTCGAATCTACCTCCTGAAATCTGTTTCCTGCAAATCTGCCTTGCTTTCAAATCTTCTTCGTTGCCTTCCCTCAATATATTTGTGGACGAGAGTTCTCATTTATAACTCTGCACGTTTGTGAATTGCAGTGCCCCTGAGCTCCATTGTCTCCTCTCTTTTTTGGGAGCTGGCCGCAAAAGCGCAGGATTGCTTCAGGCCCTATTTTGGTTCTGGGGGGCAGGCTGAGCCTGTGGTTCATTCTTCTTCCTGATGGGAAAATGGAGTGACCTATGCCTGTCCCAATACCTAGGGCTCGTCTCTCGTTGGTTCTGCGTCTTCCCATTCATCCTCAGGACAAATTGCAACCTGTACAATCAGGAGGTTAAAGGTGCTGATTCTCCAAGTAGGGAGATGGTTAGTCAAGCGGCTGGAATGGCGAACCCGAGCACAAGGAGAGGAGAAATGAGGTGCGTTTTAGAAACCTTTCCCGATCTCATGGCATACCATCTTCTGGGTTTCCCATGCATGTTTTGATGTAGGAAGATGCCCTTGTACCTGGAGATTTGAGACCCATGGGGTGTGTTCCCAGCAGTGTTACTTTAAAGTATCTGGGTTTGCTCACCCAACCTCACCAATCCTCTCAGCCCCAAGAGTGTCCAGCCTTATGTCTCATCCAGCTGTAGGTGTAGATATGGTCAATCCAGGTTGCATCAGAGACCCTGAACGGATTTTGTAAGAATTTCTCTCTCTTTCACTGTCTTTGTTTTGTGGGTTTTTTAAAGTAATTTATGTTTAGAATCGGGCTTGGCTGCTTTTCCCTGCTGTGTTGATACCGCTTTACACCCTCTTGATTCACTTGCAGAGAGATATCGATACATAGGTTTTCAGATTCTTACTAGTCAGATATATTCTTGTGTGTTGACTAGGGTGTGTTGAGTCCAGTTCACTGAGCAGGGAGTAGGCCTTGTCTATTATATATTTGGCTTATGGAGCGGTCTCTGAGCTAATTTCAAACCCTTGTTTTATGCATCACCCCACCTCACCTTTCCCGTTAAGCAGCCATAGTGTGTCTTCTAAAGGTGTGACTCTGTTCTGTTTTGTAATTCAGTTCAAGTGTAGCGATTTTCACATTCCCTCTATAAGCGATATCTTAGGATAAGTGTCTTTTTCTGTGTGACTTATTTCACTTAGAATCATCGTACCTAAATCCAATCATCATGCTGCTAACTAGCCTTATGACATTGATTTCATGGCTGAGTGATATTGCATTGTGCCAAGTACCACCATTTCTTTATCCATTTTTCTCTTTCCTGGGATATTGAAGGTGTACCGAAGCGGAGGTTCTTGGAAACAGAGCAGCCGTAAATTTTAGGGTGCCTGTGTCTTGTTGATTTTTAGTTTTCCCAATTTATACGCCCATGAGTGGAAGTGCCCTATGCTCTCTACGCTGTGTTTATTACTTGTTTCAGGACACACCGTACTCTTCTCCAGAGTGCCTGTTGGCAATTTACATCCCGCCCATCAGCGTAGCAAGGCTCCCATGTCTCCATGGCCTGTCCTGCTTTTCTGGTTTTTACACTTTGTTCAGCATGGCCCTTTTGACCGAGGGCAAGCGAGACTTCTTTGTAGCGCTGATTTGCCCTTCCGGCTTGCTTGGTTGGCCAAAAAGGGCGTATGCGTTTTTTCCTGAATATATTCAGGAAAAAACGCATACGCCCTTTTTGGCCAAGGGCATCATTGTCAACGTTTTGCCGCTTTTCATGTGCTTTAAAGGCGAGTCGAATCTACCTCCTGAAATCTGTTTCCTGCAAATCTGCCTTGCTTTCAAATCTTCTTCGTTGCCTTCCCTCAATATATTTGTGGACGAGAGTTCTCATTTATAACTCTGCACGTTTGTGAATTGCAGTGCCCCTGAGCTCCATTTGTCTCCTCGCTTTTTTGGGAGCTGGCCGCAAAAGCGCAGGATTGCTTCAGGCCCTATTTTGGTTCTGGGGGGCAGGCTGAGCCTGTGGTTCATTCTTCTTCCTGATGGGAAAATGGAGTGACCTATGCCTGTCCCAACACCTAGGGCTCGTCTCTCGTTGGTTCTGCGTCTTCCCATTCATCCTCAGGACAAATTGCAACCTGTACAATCAGGAGGTTAAAGGTGCTGATTCTCCAAGTAGGGAGATGGTTAGTCAAGCGGCTGGAATGGCGAACCCGAGCACAAGGAGAGGAGAAATGAGGTGCGTTTTAGAAACCTTTCCCGATCTCATGGCATACCATCTTCTGGGTTTCCCATGCATGTTTTGATGTAGGAAGATGCCCTTGTACCTGGAGATTTGAGACCCATGGGGTGTGTTCCCAGCAGTGTTACTTTAAAGTATCTGGGTTTGCTCACCCAACCTCACCAATCCTCTCAGCCCCAAGAGTGTCCAGCCTTATGTCTCATCCAGCTGTGGGTGTAGATATGGTCAATCCAGGTTGCATCATAGACCCTGAACGGATTTTGTAAGAATTTCTCTCTCTTTCACTGTCTTTGTTTTGTGGGTTTTTTAAAGTAATTTATGTTTAGAATCGGGCTTGGCTGCTTTTCCCTGCTGTGTTGATACCGCTTTACACCCTCTTGATTCACTTGCAGAGAGATATCGATACATAGGTTTTCAGATTCTTACTAGTCAGATATATTCTTGTGTGGTGACTAGGGTGTGTTGAGTCCAGTTCACTGAGCAGGGAGTAGGCCTTGTCTATTTCATATTTGGCTTATGGAGCAGTGTCTGAGCTAATTTCAAACCCTTGTTTTATGCATCACCCCACCTCACCTTTCCCGTTAAGCAGCCATAGTGTGTCTTCTAAAGGTGTGACTCTGTTCTGTTTTGTAATTCAGTTCAAGTGTAGCGATTTTGACATTCCCTCTATAAGCGATATCTTAGGATAAGTGTCTTTTTCTGTGTGACTTATTTCACTTAGAATCATCGTACCTAAATCCACTCATCATGCTGCTAACTAGCCTTATGACATTGATTTCATGGCTGAGTGATATTCCATTGTGCCAAGTACCACCATTTCTTTATCCATTTTTCTCTTTCCTGGGATATTGAAGGTGTACCGAAGCGGAGGTTCTTGGAAACAGAGCAGCCGTAAACTTTAGGGTGCCTGTGTCTTGTTGATTTTTACTTTTCCCAATTTATACGCCCATGAGTGGAAGTGCCCTATGCTCTCTACGCTGTGTTTATTATTGTTTCAGGACACACCGTACTCTTCTCCAGAGTGCCTGTTGGCAATTTACATCCCGCCCATCAGCGTAGCAAGGCTCCCATGTCTCCATGGCCTGTCCTGCTTTTCTGGTTTTTACACTTTGTTCAGCATGGCCCTTTTGACCGAGGGCAAGCGAGACTTCTTTGTAGCGCTGATTTGCCCTTCCGGCTTGCTTGGTTGGCCAAAAAGGGCGTATGCGTTTTTTCCTGAATATATTCAGGAAAAAACGCATACGCCCTTTTTGGCCAAGGGCATCATTGTCAACGTTTTGCCGCTTTTCATGTGCTTTAAAGGCGAGTCGAATCTACCTCCTGAAATCTGTTTCTTGCAAATCTGCCTTGCTTTCAAATCCTCTTCGTTGCCTTCCCTCAATATATTTGTGGACGAGAGTTCTCATTTATAACTCTGCACGTTTGTGAATTGCAGTGCCCCTGAGCTCCAATTGTCTCCTCGCTTTTTTGGGAGCTGGCCGCAAAAGCGCAGGATTGCTTCAGGCCCTATTTTGGTTCTGGGGGGCAGGCTGAGCCTGTGGTTCATTCTTCTTCCTGATGGGAAAATGGAGTGACCTATGCCTGTCCCAACACCTAGGGCTCGTATCTCGTTGGTTCTGCGTCTTCCCATTCATCCTCAGGACAAATTGCAACCTGTACAATCAGGAGGTTAAAGGTGCTGATTCTCCAAGTAGGGAGATGGTTAGTCAAGCGGCTGGAATGGCGAACCCGAGCACAAGGAGAGGAGAAATGAGGTGCGTTTTAGAAACCTTTCCCGATCTCATGGCATACCATCTTCTGGGTTTCCCATGCATGTTTTGATGTAGGAAGATGCCCTTGTACCTGGAGATTTGAGACCCATGGGGTGTGTTCCCCGCAGTGTTACTTTAAATTATCTGCGTTTGCTCACCCAACCTCACCAATCCTCTCAGCCCCAAGAGTGTCCAGCCTTATGTCTCATCCAGCTGTGGGTCTAGATATGGTCAATCCAGGTTGCATCATAGACCCTGAACGGATTTTGTAAGAATTTCTCTCTCTTTCACGGTCTTTGTTTTGTGGGTTTTTTAAAGTAATTTACGTTTAGAATCGGTCTTGGCTGCTTTTCCCTGCTGTGTTGATGCCGTTTTACACCCTCTTGATTCACTTGCAGAGAGATATCGATACATAGGTTTTCAGATTCTTACTAGTGTGGTGACTAGGGTGTGTTGAGTCCAGTTCACTGAGCAGGGAGTAGGCCTTGTCTATTACATATTTGGCTTATGGAGCGGTCTCTGAGCTAATTTCAAACCCTTGTTTTATGCATCACCCCACCTCACCTTTCCCGTTAAGCAGCCATAGTGTGTCTTCTAAAGGTGTGACTCTGTTCTGTTTTGTAATTCAGTTCAAGTGTAGCGATTTTGACATTCCCTCTATAAGCGATATCTTAGGATAAGTGTCTTTTTCTGTGTGACTTATTTCACTTAGAATCATCGTACCTAAATCCACTCATCATGCTGCTAACTAGCCTTATGACATTGATTTCATGGCTGAGTGATATTCCATTGTGCCAAGTACCACCATTTCTTTATCCATTTTTCTCTTTCCTGGGATATTGAAGGTGTACCGAAGCGGAGGTTCTTGGAAACAGAGCAGCCGTAAACTTTAGGGTGCCTGTGTCTTGTTGATTTTTAGTTTTCCCAATTTATACGCCCATGAGTGGAAGTGCCCTATGCTCTCTACGCTGTGTTTATTACTTGTTTCAGGACACACCGTACTCTTCTCCAGAGTGCCTGTTGGCAATTTACATCCCGCCCATCAGCGTAGCAAGGCTCCCATGTCTCCATGGCCTGTCCTGCTTTTCTGGTTTTTACACTTTGTTCAGCATGGCCCTTTTGACCGAGGGCAAGCGAGACTTCTTTGTAGCGCTGATTTGCCCTTCCGGCTTGCTTGGTTGGCCAAAAAGGGCGTATGCGTTTTTTCCTGAATATATTCAGGAAAAAACGCATACGCCCTTTTTGGCCAAGGGCATCATTGTCAACGTTTTGCCGCTTTTCATGTGCTTTAAAGGCGAGTCGAATCTACCTCCTGAAATCTGTTTCCTGCAAATCTGCCTTGCTTTCAAATCCTCTTCGTTGCCTTCCCTCAATATATTTGTGGACGAGAGTTCTCATTTATAACTCTGCACGTTTGTGAATTGCAGTGCCCCTGAGCTCCATTTGTCTCCTCGCTTTTTTGGGAGCTGGCCGCAAAAGCGCAGGATTGCTTCAGGCCCTATTTTGGTTCTGGGGGGCAGGCTGAGCCTGTGGTTCATTCTTCTTCCTGATGGGAAAATGGAGTGACCTATGCCTGTCCCAACACCTAGGGCTCGTATCTCGTTGGTTCTGCGTCTTCCCATTCATCCTCAGGACAAATTGCAACCTGTACAATCAGGAGGTTAAAGGTGCTGATTCTCCAAGTAGGGAGATGGTTAGTCAAGGGGCTGGAATGGCGAACCCGAGCACAAGGAGAGGAGAAATGAGGTGCGTTTTAGAAACCTTTCCCGATCTCATGGCATACCATCTTCTGGGTTTCCCATGCATGTTTTGATGTAGGAAGATGCCCTTGTACCTGGAGATTTGAGACCCATGGGGTGTGTTCCCCGCAGTGTTACTTTAAATTATCTGTGTTTGCTCACCCAACCTCACCAATCCTCTCAGCCCCAAGAGTGTCCAGCCTTATGTCTCATCCAGCTGTGGGTCTAGATATGGTCAATCCAGGTTGCATCATAGACCCTGAACGGATTTTGTAAGAAATTCTCTCTCTTTCACTGTCTTTGTTTTGTGGGTTTTTTAAAGTAATTTATGTTTAGAATCATGCTTGGCTGCTTTTCCCTGCTGTGTTGATGCCGCTTTACACCCTCTTGATTCACTTGCAGAGAGATATCGATACATAGGTTTTCAGATTCTTACTAGTCAGATATATTCTTGTGTGGTGACTAGGGTGTGTTGAGTCCAGTTCACTGAGCAGGGAGTAGGCCTTGTCTATTACATATTTGGCTTATGGAGCGGTCTCTGAGCTAATTTCAAACCCTTGTTTTATGCATCACCCCACCTCACCTTTCCCGTTAAGCAGCCATAGTGTGTCTTCTAAAGGTGTGACTCTGTTCTCTTTTGTAATTCAGTTCAAGTGTAGCGATTTTGACATTCCCTCTATAAGCGATATCTTAGGATATGTGTCTTTTTCTGTGTGACTTATTTCACTTAGAATCATCGTACCTAAATCCACTCATCATGCTGCTAACTAGCCTTATGACATTGATTTCATGGCTGAGTGATATTCCATTGTGCCAAGTACCACCATTTCTTTATCCATTTTTCTCTTTCCTGGGATATTGAAGGTGTACCGAAGCGGAGGTTCTTGGAAACAGAGCAGCCGTAAACTTTAGGGTGCCTGTGTCTTGTTGATTTTTAGTTTTCCCAATTTATACGCCCATGAGTGGAAGTGCCCTATGCTCTCTACACTGTGTTTATTACTTGTTTCAGGACACACCGTACTCTTCTCCAGAGTGCCTGTTGGCAATTTACATCCCGCCCATCAGCGTAGCAAGGCTCCCATGTCTCCATGGCCTGTCCTGCTTTTCTGGTTTTTACACTTTGTTCAGCATGGCCCTTTTGACCGAGGGCAAGCGAGACTTCTTTGTAGCGCTGATTTGCCCTTCCGGCTTGCTTGGTTGGCCAAAAAGGGCGTATGCGTTTTTTCCTGAATATATTCAGGAAAAAACGCATACGCCCTTTTTGGCCAAGGGCATCATTGTCAACGTTTTGCCGCTTTTCATGTGCTTTAAAGGCGAGTCGAATCTACCTCCTGAAATCTGTTTCCTGCAAATCTGCCTTGCTTTCAAATCCTCTTTGTTGCCTTCCCTCAATATATTTGTGGACGAGAGTTCTCATTTATAACTCTGCACGTTTGTGAATTGCAGTGCCCCTGAGCTCCATTTGTCTCCTCGCTTTTTTGGGAGCTGGCCGCAAAAGCGCAGGATTGCTTCAGGCCCTATTTTGGTTCTGGGGGGCAGGCTGAGCCTGTGGTTCATTCTTCTTCCTGATGGGAAAATGGAGTGACCTGTGCCTGTCCCAACACCTAGGGCTCGTCTCTCGTTGGTTCTGCGTCTTCCCATTCATCCTCAGGACAAATTGCAACCTGTACAATCAGGAGGTTAAAGGTGCTGATTCTCCAAGTAGGGAGATGGTTAGTCAAGGGGCTGGAATGGCGAACCCGAGCACAAGGAGAGGAGAAATGAGGTGCGTTTTAGAAACCTTTCCCGATCTCATGGCATACCATCTTCTGGGTTTCCCATGCATGTTTTGATGTAGGAAGATGCCCTTGTACCTGGAGATTTGAGACCCATGGGGTGTGTTCCCCGCAGTGTTACTTTAAAGTATCTGCGTTTGCTCACCCAACCTCACCAATCCTCTCAGCCCCAAGAGTGTCCAGCCTTATGTCTCATCCAGCTGTGGGTCTAGATATGGTCAATCCAGGTTGCATCATAGACCCTGAACGGATTTTGTAAGAATTTCTCTCTCTTTCACGGTCTTTGTTTTGTGGGTTTTTTAAAGTAATTTACGTTTAGAATCGGTCTTGGCTGCTTTTCCCTGCTGTGTTGATGCCGCTTTACACCCTCTTGATTCACTTGCAGAGAGATATCGATACATAGGTTTTCAGATTCTTACTAGTGTGGTGACTAGGGTGTGTTGAGTCCAGTTCACTGAGCAGGGAGTAGGCCTTGTCTATTACATATTTGGCTTATGGAGCGGTCTCTGAGCTAATTTCAAACCCTTGTTTTATGCATCACCCCACCTCACCTTTCCCGTTAAGCAGCCATAGTGTGTCTTCTAAAGGTGTGACTCTGTTCTGTTTTGTAATTCAGTTCAAGTGTAGCGATTTTGACATTCCCTCTATAAGCGATATCTTAGGATAAGTGTCTTTTTCTGTGTGACTTATTTCACTTAGAATCATCGTACCTAAATCCACTCATCATTCTGCTAACTAGCCTTATGACATTGATTTCATGGCTGAGTGATATTCCATTGTGCCAAGTACCACCATTTCTTTATCCATTTTTCTCTTTCCTGGGATATTGAAGGTGTACCGAAGCGGAGGTTCTTGGAAACAGAGCAGCCGTAAACTTTAGGGTGCCTGTGTCTTGTTGATTTTTAGTTTTCCCAATTTATACGCCCATGAGTGGAAGTGCCCTATGCTCTCTACGCTGTGTTTATTACTTGTTTCAGGACACACCGTACTCTTCTCCAGAGTGCCTGTTGGCAATTTACATCCCGCCCATCAGCGTAGCAAGGCTCCCATGTCTCCATGGCCTGTCCTGCTTTTCTGGTTTTTACACTTTGTTCAGCATGGCCCTTTTGACCGAGGGCAAGCGAGACTTCTTTGTAGCGCTGATTTGCCCTTCCGGCTTGCTTGGTTGGCCAAAAAGGGCGTATGCGTTTTTTACTGAATATATTCAGGAAAAAACGCATACGCCCTTTTTGGCCAAGGGCATCATTGTCAACGTTTGCCGCTTTTCATGTGCTTTAAAGGCGAGTCGAATCTACCTCCTGAAATCTGTTTCCTGCAAATCTGCCTTGCTTTCAAATCCTCTTTGTTGCCTTCCCTCAATATATTTGTGGACGAGAGTTCTCATTTATAACTCTGCACGTTTGTGAATTGCAGTGCCCCTGAGCTCCATTTGTCTCCTCGCTTTTTTGGGAGCTGGCCGCAAAAGCGCAGGATTGCTTCAGGCCCTATTTTGGTTCTGGGGGGCAGGCTGAGCCTGTGGTTCATTCTTCTTCCTGATGGGAAAATGGAGTGACCTATGCCTGTCCCAACACCTAGGGCTCGTATCTCGTTGGTTCTGCGTCTTCCCATTCATCCTCAGGACAAATTGCAACCTGTACAATCAGGAGGTTAAAGGTGCTGATTCTCCAAGTAGGGAGATGGTTAGTCAAGGGGCTGGAATGGCGAACCCGAGCACAAGGAGAGGAGAAATGAGGTGCGTTTTAGAAACCTTTCCCGATCTCATGGCATACCATCTTCTGGGTTTCCCATGCATGTTTTGATGTAGGAAGATGCCCTTGTACCTGGAGATTTGAGACCCATGGGGTGTGTTCCCCGCAGTGTTACTTTAAATTATCTGCGTTTGCTCACCCAACCTCACCAATCCTCTCAGCCCCAAGAGTGTCCAGCCTTATGTCTCATCCAGCTGTGGGTCTAGATATGGTCAATCCAGGTTGCATCATAGACCCTGAACGGATTTTGTAAGAAATTCTCTCTCTTTCACTGTCTTTGTTTTGTGGGTTTTTTAAAGTAATTTATGTTTAGAATCATGCTTGGCTGCTTTTCCCTGCTGTGTTGATGCCGCTTTACACCCTCTTGATTCACTTGCAGAGAGATATCGATACATAGGTTTTCAGATTCTTACTAGTCAGATATATTCTTGTGTGGTGACTAGGGTGTGTTGAGTCCAGTTCACTGAGCAGGGAGTAGGCCTTGTCTATTACATATTTGGCTTATGGAGCGGTCTCTGAGCTAATTTCAAACCCTTGTTTTATGCATCACCCCACCTCACCTTTCCCGTTAAGCAGCCATAGTGTGTCTTCTAAAGGTGTGACTCTGTTCTGTTTTGTAATTCAGTTCAAGTGTAGCGATTTTGACATTCCCTCTATAAGCGATATCTTAGGATAAGTGTCTTTTTCTGTGTGACTTATTTCACTTAGAATCATCGTACCTAAATCCACTCATCATGCTGCTAACTAGCCTTATGACATTGATTTCATGGCTGAGTGATATTCCATTGTGCCAAGTACCACCATTTCTTTATCCATTTTTCTCTTTCCTGAGATATTGAAGGTGTACCGAAGCGGAGGTTCTTGGAAACAGAGCAGCCGTAAACTTTAGGGTGCCTGTGTCTTGTTGATTTTTAGTTTTCCCAATTTATACGCCCATGAGTGGAAGTGCCCTATCCTCTCTACGCTGTGTTTATTACTTGTTTCAGGACACACCGTACTCTTCTCCAGAGTGCCTGTTGGCAATTTACATCCCGCCCATCAGCGTAGCAAGGCTCCCATGTCTCCATGGCCTGTCCTGCTTTTCTGGTTTTTACACTTTGTTCAGCATGGCCCTTTTGACCGAGGGCAAGCGAGACTTCTTTGTAGCGCTGATTTGCCCTTCCGGCTTGCTTGGTTGGCCAAAAAGGGCGTATGCGTTTTTTCCTGAATATATTCAGGAAAAAACGCATACGCCCTTTTTGGCCAAGGGCATCATTCTCAACGTTTTGCTGCTTTTCATGTGCTTTAAAGGCGAGTCGAATCTACCTCCTGAAATCTGTTTCCTGCAAATCTGCCTTGCTTTCAAATCCTCTTTGTTGCCTTCCCTCAATATATTTGTGGACGAGAGTTCTCACTTATAACTCTGCACGTTTGTGAATTGCAGTGCCCCTGAGCTCCATTTGTCTCCTCGCTTTTTTGGGAGCTGGCCGCAAAAGCGCAGGATTGCTTCAGGCCCTATTTTGGTTCTGGGGGGCAGGCTGAGCCTGTGGTTCATTCTTCTTCCTGATGGGAAAATGGAGTGACCTATGCCTGTCCCAACACCTAGGGCTCGTCTCTCGTTGGTTCCACGTCTTCCCGTTCATCCTCAGGACAAATTGCAACCTGTACAATCAGGAGGTTAAAGGTGCTGATTCTCCAAGTAGGGAGATGGTTAGTCAAGCGGCTGGAATGGCGAACCCAAGCACAAGGAGAGGAGAAATGAGGTGCGTTTTAGAAACCTTTCCCGATCTCATGGCATACCATCTTCTGGGTTTCCCATGCATGTTTTGATGTAGGAAGATGCCCTTGTACCTGGAGATTTGAGACCCATGGGGTGTGTTCCCCGCAGTGTTACTTTAAAGTATCTGCGTTTGCTCACCCAACCTCACCTATCTTCTCAGCCCCAAGAGTGTCCAGCCTTATGTCTCATCCAGCTGTGGGTCTAGATATGGTCAATCCAGGTTGCATCATAGACCCTGAACGGATTTTGTAAGAATTTCTCTCTCTTTCACGGTCTTTGTTTTGTGGGTTTTTTAAAGTAATTTACGTTTAGAATCGGTCTTGGCTGCTTTTCCCTGCTGTGTTGATGCCGTTTTACACCCTCTTGATTCACTTGCAGAGAGATATCGATACATAGGTTTTCAGATTCTTACTAGTGTGGTGACTAGGGTGTGTTGAGTCCAGTTCACTGAGCAGGGAGTAGGCCTTTTCTATTACATATTTGGCTTATGGAGCAGTGTCTGAACTAATTTCAAACCCTTGTTTTATGCATCACCCCACCTCACCTTTCCCGTTAAGCAGCCATAGTGTGTCTTCTAAAGGTGTGACTCTGTTCTGTTTTGTAATTCAGTTCAAGTGTAGCGATTTTGACATTCCCTCTATAAGCGATATCTTAGGATAAGTGTCTTTTTCTGTGTGACTTATTTCACTTAGAATCATCGTACCTAAATCCACTCATCATGCTGCTAACTAGCCTTATGACATTGATTTCATGGCTGAGTGATATTCCATTGTGCCAAGTACCACCATTTCTTTATCCATTTTTCTCTTTCCTGGGATATTGAAGGTGTACCGAAGCGGAGGTTCTTGGAAACAGAGCAGCCGTAAACTTTAGGGTGCCTGTGTCTTGTTGATTTTTAGTTTTCCCAATTTATACGCCCATGAGTGGAAGTGCCCTATGCTCTCTACGCTGTGTTTATTACTTGTTTCAGGACACACCGTACTCTTCTCCAGAGTGCCTGTTGGCAATTTACATCCCGCCCATCAGCGTAGCAAGGCTCCCATGTCTCCATGGCCTGTCCTGCTTTTCTGGTTTTTACACTTTGTTCAGCATGGCCCTTTTGACCGAGGGCAAGCGAGACTTCTTTGTAGCGCTGATTTGCCCTTCCGGCTTGCTTGGTTGGCCAAAAAGGGCGTATGCGTTTTTTCCTGAATATATTCAGGAAAAAACGCATACGCCCTTTTTGGCCAAGGGCATCATTGTCAACGTTTTGCCGCTTTTCATGTGCTTTAAAGGCGAGTCGAATCTACCTCCTGAAATCTGTTTCCTGCAAATCTGCCTTGCTTTCAAATCCTCTTCGTAGCCTTCCCTCAATATATTTGTGGACGAGAGTTCTCATTTATAACTCTGCACGTTTGTGAATTGCAGTGCCCCTGAGCTCCATTTGTCTCCTCGCTTTTTTGGGAGCTGGCCGCAAAAGCGCAGGATTGCTTCAGGCCCTATTTTGGTTCTGGGGGGCAGGCTGAGCCTGTGGTTCATTCTTCTTCCTGATGGGAAAATGGAGTGACCTATGCCTGTCCCAACACCTAGGGCTCATCTCTCGTTGGTTCTGCGTCTTCCCATTCATCCTCAGGACAAATTGCAACCTGTACAATCAGGAGGTTAAAGGTGCTGATTCTCCAAGTAGGGAGATGGTTAGTCAAGCGGCTGGAATGGTGAACCCGAGCACAAGGAGAGGAGAAATGAGGTGCGTTTTAGAAACCTTTCCCGATCTCATGGCATACCATCTTCTGGGTTTCCCATGCATGTTTTGATGTAGGAAGATGCCCTTGTACCTGGAGATTTGAGACCCATGGGGTGTGTTCCCCGCAGTGTTACTTTAAATTATCTGCGTTTGCTCACCCAACCTCACCAATCCTCTCAGCCCCAAGAGTGTCCAGCCTTATGTCTCATCCAGCTGTGGGTGTAGATATGGTCAATCCAGGTTGCATCATAGACCCTGAACGGATTTTGTAAGAAATTCTCTCTCTTTCACTGTCTTTGTTTTGTGGGTTTTTTAAAGTAATTTATGTTTAGAATCATGCTTGGCTGCTTTTCCCTGCTGTGTTGATACCGCTTTACACCCTCTTGATTCATTGCAGAGAGATATCGATACATAGGTTTTCAGATTCTTATTAGTCAGATATATTCTTGTGTGGTGACTAGGGTGTGTTGAGTCCAGTTCACTGAGCAGGGAGTAGGCCTTGTGTATTACATATTTGGCTTATGGAGCAGTGTCTGAGCTAATTTCAAACCCTTGTTTTATGCATCACCCCACCTCACCTTTCCCGTTAAGCAGCCATAGTGTGTCTTCTAAAGGTGTGACTCTGTTCTGTTTTGTAATTCAGTTCAAGTGTAGCGATTTTGACATTCCCTCTATAAGCGATATCTTAGGACAAGTGCCTTTTTCTGTGTGACTTATTTCACTTAGATTCATCGTACCTAAATCCACTCATCATGCTGCTAACTAGCCTTATGACATTGATTTCATGGCTGAGTGATATTCCATTGTGCCAAGTACCACCATTTCTTTATCCATTTTTCTCTTTCCTGGGATATTGAAGGTGTACCGAAGCGGAGGTTCTTGGAAACAGAGCAGCCGTAAACTTTAGGGTGCCTGTGTCTTGTTGATTTTTACTTTTCCCAATTTATACGCCCATGAGTGGAAGTGCCCTATGCTCTCTACGCTGTGTTTATTACTTGTTTCAGGACACACCGTACTCTTCTCCAGAGTGCCTGTTGGCAATTTACATCCCGCCCATCCGCGTAGCAAGGCTCCCATGTCTCCATGGCCTGTCCTGCTTTTCTGGTTTTTACACTTTGTTCAGCATGGCCCTTTTGACCGAGGGCAAGCGAGACTTCTTTGTAGCGCTGATTTGCCCTTCCGGCTTGCTTGGTTGGCCAAAAAGGGCGTATGCGTTTTTTCCTGAATATATTCAGGAAAAAACGCATACGCCCTTTTTGGCCAAGGGCATCATTGTCAACGTTTTGCCGCTTTTCATGTGCTTTAAAGGCGAGTCGAATCTACCTCCTGAAATCTGTTTCCTGCAAATCTGCCTTGCTTTCAAATCCTCTTCGTTGCCTTCCCTCAATATATTTGTGGACGAGAGTTCTCATTTATAACTCTGCACGTTTGTGAATTGCAGTGCCCCTGAGCTCCATTTGTCTCCTCGCTTTTTTGGGAGCTGGCCGCAAAAGCGCAGGATTGCTTCAGGCCCTATTTTGGTTCTGGGGGGCAGGCTGAGCCTGTGGTTCATTCTTCTTCCTGATGGGAAAATGGAGTGACCTATGCCTGTCCCAACACCTAGGGCTCGTCTCTCGTTGGTTCTGCGTCTTCCCATTCATCCTCAGGACAAATTGCAACCTGTACAATCAGGAGGTTAAAGGTGCTGATTCTCCAAGTAGGGAGAGGGTTAGTCAAGCGGCTGGAATGGCGAACCCGAGCACAAGGAGAGGAGAAATGAGGTGCGTTTTAGAAACCTTTCCCGATCTCATGGCATACCATCTTCTGGGTTTCCCATGCATGTTTTGATGTAGGAAGATGCCCTTGTACCTGGAGATTTGAGACCCATGGGGTGTGTTCCCCGCAGTGTTACTTTAAAGTATCTGCGTTTGCTCACCCAACCTCACCAATCCTCTCAGCCCCAAGAGTGTCCAGCCTTATGTCTCATCCAGCTGTGGGTCTAGATATGGTCAATCCAGGTTGCATCATAGACCCTGAACGGATTTTGTAAGAAATTCTCTCTCTTTCACTGTCTTTGTTTTGTGGGTTTTTTAAAGTAATTTATGTTTAGAATCATGCTTGGCTGCTTTTCCCTGCTGTGTTGATGCCGCTTTACACCCTCTTGATTCATTGCAGAGAGATATCGATACATAGGTTTTCAGATTCTTACTAGTCAGATATATTCTTGTGTGGTGACTAGGGTGTGTTGAGTCCAGTTCACTGAGCAGGGAGTAGGCCTTGTCTATTACATATTTGGCTTATGGAGCGGTCTCTGAGCTAATTTCAAACCCTTGTTTTATGCATCACCCCACCTCACCTTTCCCGTTAAGCAGCCATAGTGTGTCTTCTAAAGGTGTGACTCTGTTCTCTTTTGTAATTCAGTTCAAGTGTAGCGATTTTGACATTCCCTCTATAAGCGATATCTTAGGATAAGTGTCTTTTTCTGTGTGACTTATTTCACTTAGAATCATCGTACCTAAATCCACTCATCATGCTGCTAACTAGCCTTATGACATTGATTTCATGGCTGAGTGATATTCCATTGTGCCAAGTACCACCATTTCTTTATCCATTTTTCTCTTTCCTGGGATATTGAAGGTGTACCGAAGCGGAGGTTCTTGGAAACAGAGCAGCCGTAAACTTTAGGGTGCCTGTGTCTTGTTGATTTTTAGTTTTCCCAATTTATACGCCCATGAGTGGAAGTGCCCTATGCTCTCTACGCTGTGTTTATTACTTGTTTCAGGACACACCGTACTCTTCTCCAGAGTGCCTGTTGGCAATTTACATCCCGCCCATCAGCGTAGCAAGGCTCCCATGTCTCCATGGCCTGTCCTGCTTTTCTGGTTTTTACACTTTGTTCAGCATGGCCCTTTTGACCGAGGGCAAGCGAGACTTCTTTGTAGCGCTGATTTGCCCTTCCGGCTTGCTTGGTTGGCCAAAAAGGGCGTATGCGTTTTTTCCTGAATATATTCAGGAAAAAACGCATACGCCCTTTTTGGCCAAGGGCATCATTGTCAACGTTTTGCCGCTTTTCATGTGCTTTAAAGGCGAGTCGAATCTACCTCCTGAAATCTGTTTCCTGCAAATCTGCCTTGCTTTCAAATCCTCTTCGTTGCCTTCCCTCAATATATTTGTGGACGAGAGTTCTCATTTATAACTCTGCACGTTGGTGAATTGCACTGCCCCTGAGCTCCATTTGTCTCCTCGCTTTTTTGGGAGCTGGCCGCAAAAGCGCAGGATTGCTTCAAGCCCTATTTTGGTTCTGGGGGGCAGGCTGAGCCTGTGGTTCATTCTTCTTCCTGATGGGAAAATGGAGTCACCTATGCCTGTCCCAAAACCTAGGGATTGTCTCTCGTTGGTTCCGCAACTTCCCTTTCATCCTCAGGACAAATTGCAACCTGTACAATCAGGAGGTTAAAGGTGCTGATTCTCCAAGTAGGGAGATGGTTAGTCAAGCGGCTGGAATGGCAAACCAGAGCACAAGGAGAGGAAAAATGAGGTGCATTTTAGAAACCTTTCCCGATCTCATGGCATACCATCTTCTGGGTTTCCCATGCATGTTTTGATGTAGGAAGATGCCCTTGTACCTGGAGATTTGAGACCCATGGGGTGTGTTCCCCGCAGTGTTACTTTAAAGTATCTGCGTTTGCTCACCCAACCTCACCAATCCTCTCAGCCCCAAGAGTGTCCAGCCTTATGTCTCATCCAGCTGTGGGTCTAGATATGGTCAATCCAGGTTGCATCATAGACCCTGAACGGATTTTGTAAGAATTTCTCTCTCTTTCACTGTCTTTGTTTTGTGGGTTTTTTAAAGTAATTTACGTTTAGAATCGGTCTTGGCTGCTTTTCCCTGCTGTGTTGATGCCGCTTTACACCCTCTTGATTCACTTGCAGAGAGATATCGATACATAGGTTTTCAGATTCTTACTAGTGTGGTGACTAGGGTGTGTTGAGTCCAGTTCACTGAGCAGGGAGTAGGCCTTGTCTATTACATATTTGGCTTATGGAGCGGTCTTTGAGCTAATTTCAAACCCTTGTTTTATGCATCACCCCACCTCACCTTTCCCGTTAAGCAGCCATAGTGTGTCTTCTAAAGGTGTGACTCTGTTCTGTTTTGTAATTCAGTTCAAGTGTAGCGATTTTGACATTCCCTCTATAAGCGATATCTTAGGATAAGTGTCTTTTTCTGTGTGACTTATTTCACTTAGAATCATCGTATCTAAATCCACTCATCATGCTGCTAACTCGCCTTATGACATTGATTTCATGGCTGAGTGATTTTCCATTGTGCCAAGTACCACCATTTCTTTATCCATTTTTCTCTTTCCTGGGACATTGATGGTGTACCGAAGCGGAGGTTCTTGGAAACAGAGCAGCCGTAAACTTTAGGGTGCCTGTGTCTTGTTGATTTTAGTTTTCCCAATTTATACGCCCATGAGTGGAAGTGCCCTATGCTCTCTACGCTGTGTTTATTACTTGTTTCAGGACACACCGTACTCTTCTCCAGAGTGCCTGTTGGCAATTTACATCCCGCCCATCAGCGTAGCAAGGCTCCCATGTCTCCATGGCCTGTCCTGCTTTTCTGGTTTTTACACTTTGTTCAGCATGGCCCTTTTGACCGAGGGCAAGCGAGACTTCTTTGTAGCGCTGATTTGCCCTTCCGGCTTGCTTGGTTGGCCAAAAAGGGCGTATGCGTTTTTTCCTGAATATATTCAGGAAAAAACGCATACGCCCTTTTTGGCCAAGGGCATCATTGTCAACGTTTTGCCGCTTTTCATGTGCTTTAAAGGCGAGTCGAATCTACCTCCTGAAATCTGTTTCCTGCAAATCTGCCTTGCTTTCAAATCCTCTTCGTTGCCTTCCCTCAATATATTTGTGGACGAGAGTTCTCATTTATAACTCTGCACGTTTGTGAATTGCAGTGCCCCTGAGCTCCATTTGTCTCCTCGCTTTTTTGGGAGCTGGCCGCAAAAGCGCAGGATTGCTTCAGGCCCTATTTTGGTTCTGGGGGGCAGGCTGAGCCTGTGGTTCATTCTTCTTCCTGATGGGAAAATGGAGTGACCTATGCCTGTCCCAACACCTAGGGCTCGTCTCTCGTTGGTTCCGCGTCTTCCCGTTCATCCTCAGGACAAATTGCAACCTGTACAATCAGGAGGTTAAAGGTGCTGATTCTCCAAGTAGGGAGATGGTTAGTCAAGCGGCTGGAATGGCGAACCCGAGCACAAGGAGAGGAGAAATGAGGTGCGTTTTAGAAACCTTTCCCGATCTCATGGCATACCATCTTCTGGGTTTCCCATGCATGTTTTGATGTAGGAAGATGCCCTTGTACCTGGAGATTTGAGACCCATGGGGTGTGTTCCCCGCAGTGTTACTTTAAATTATCTGCGTTTGCTCACCCAACCTCACCAATCCTCTCAGCCCCAAGAGTGTCCAGCCTTATGTCTCATCCAGCTGTGGGTCTAGATATGGTCAATCCAGGTTGCATCATAGACCCTGAACGGATTTTGTAAGAAATTCTCTCTCTTTCACTGTCTTTGTTTTGTGGGTTTTTTAAAGTAATTTATGTTTAGAATCATGCTTGGCTGCTTTTCCCTGCTGTGTTGATACCGCTTTACACCCTCTTGATTCATTGCAGAGAGATATCGATACATAGGTTTTCAGATTCTTATTAGTCAGATATATTCTTGTGTGGTGACTAGGGTGTGTTGAGTCCAGTTCACTGAGCAGGGAGTAGGCCTTGTCTATTACATATTTGGCTTATGGAGCAGTGTCTGAGCTAATTTCAAACCCTTGTTTTATGCATCACCCCACCTCACCTTTCCCGTTAAGCAGCCATAGTGTGTCTTCTAAAGGTGTGACTCTGTTCTGTTTTGTAATTCAGTTCAAGTGTAGCGATTTTGACATTCCCTCTATAAGCGATATCTTAGGACAAGTGCCTTTTTCTGTGTGACTTATTTCACTTAGATTCATCGTACCTAAATCCACTCATCATGCTGCTAACTAGCCTTATGACATTGATTTCATGGCTGAGTGATATTCCATTGTGCCAAGTACCACCATTTCTTTATCCATTTTTCTCTTTCCTGGGATATTGAAGGTGTACCGAAGCGGAGGTTCTTGGAAACAGAGCAGCCGTAAACTTTAGGGTGCCTGTGTCTTGTTGATTTTTACTTTTCCCAATTTATACGCCCATGAGTGGAAGTG
This sequence comes from Eubalaena glacialis, assembly GCF_028564815.1. Classification (NCBI taxonomy): domain Eukaryota; kingdom Metazoa; phylum Chordata; class Mammalia; order Artiodactyla; family Balaenidae; genus Eubalaena; species Eubalaena glacialis. The sequence goes on from NW_026871445.1 coordinate 60,270, forward strand.
CCCTATGCTCTCTACGCTGTGTTTATTACTTGTTTCAGGACACACCGTACTCTTCTCCAGAGTGCCTGTTGGCAATTTACATCCCGCCCATCAGCTTAGCAAGGCTCCCATGTCTCCATGGCCTGTCCTGCTTTTCTGGTTTTTACACTTTGTTCAGCATGGCCCTTTTGACCGAGGGCAAGCGAGACTTCTTTGTAGCGCTGATTTGCCCTTCCGGCTTGCTTGGTTGGCCAAAAAGGGCGTATGCGTTTTTTCCTGAATATATTCAGGAAAAAACGCATACGCCCTTTTTGGCCAAGGGCATCATTGTCAACGTTTTGCCGCTTTTCATGTGCTTTAAAGGCGAGTCGAATCTACCTCCTGAAATCTGTTTCCTGCAAATCTGCCTTGCTTTCAAATCCTCTTCGTTGCCTTCCCTCAATATATTTGTGGACGAGAGTTCTCATTTATAACTCTGCACGTTTGTGAATTGCAGTGCCCCTGAGCTCCATTTGTCTCCTCGCTTTTTTGGGAGCTGGCCGCAAAAGCGCAGGATTGCTTCAGGCCCTATTTTGGTTCTGGGGGGCAGGCTGAGCCTGTGGTTCATTCTTCTTCCTGATGGGAAAATGGAGTGACCTATGCCTGTCCCAACACCTAGGGCTCGTCTCTCGTTGGTTCTGCGTCTTCCCATTCATCCTCAGGACAAATTGCAACCTGTACAATCAGGAGGTTAAAGGTGCTGATTCTCCAAGTAGGGAGATGGTTAGTCAAGCGGCTGGAATGGCGAACCCGAGCACAAGGAGAGGAGAAATGAGGTGCGTTTTAGAAACCTTTCCCGATCTCATGGCATACCATCTTCTGGGTTTCCCATGCATGTTTTGATGTAGGAAGATGCCCTTGTACCTGGAGATTTGAGACCCATGGGGTGTGTTCCCCGCAGTGTTACTTTAAAGTATCTGCGTTTGCTCACCCAACCTCACCAATCCTCTCAGCCCCAAGAGTGTCCAGCCTTATGTCTCATCCAGCTGTGGGTCTAGATATGGTCAATCCAGGTTGCATCATAGACCCTGAACGGATTTTGTAAGAAATTCTCTCTCTTTCACTGTCTTTGTTTTGTGGGTTTTTTAAAGTAATTTATGTTTAGAATCATGCTTGGCTGCTTTTCCCTGCTGTGTTGATGCCGCTTTACACCCTCTTGATTCATTGCAGAGAGATATCGATACATAGGTTTTCAGATTCTTACTAGTCAGATATATTCTTGTGTGGTGACTAGGGTGTGTTGAGTCCAGTTCACTGAGCAGGGAGTAGGCCTTGTCTATTACATATTTGGCTTATGGAGCGGTCTCTGAGCTAATTTCAAACCCTTGTTTTATGCATCACCCCACCTCACCTTTCCCGTTAAGCAGCCATAGTGTGTCTTCTAAAGGTGTGACTCTGTTCTCTTTTGTAATTCAGTTCAAGTGTAGCGATTTTGACATTCCCTCTATAAGCGATATCTTAGGATAAGTGTCTTTCTCTGTGTGACTTATTTCACTTAGAATCATCGTACCTAAATCCACTCATCATGCTGCTAACTAGCCTTATGACATTGATTTCATGGCTGAGTGATATTCCATTGTGCCAAGTACCACCATTTCTTTATCCATTTTTCTCTTTCCTGGGATATTGAAGGTGTACCGAAGCGGAGGTTCTTGGAAACAGAGCAGCCGTAAACTTTAGGGTGCCTGTGTCTTGTTGATTTTTAGTTTTCCCAATTTATACGCCCATGAGTGGAAGTGCCCTATGCTCTCTACGCTGTGTTTATTACTTGTTTCAGGACACACCGTACTCTTCTCCAGAGTGCCTGTTGGCAATTTACATCCCGTCCATCAGCGTAGCAAGGCTCCCATGTCTCCATGGTCTGTCCTGCTTTTCTGGTTTTTACACTTTGTTCAGCATGGCCCTTTTGACCGAGGGCAAGCGAGACTTCTTTGTAGCGCTGATTTGCCCTTCCGGCTTGCTTGGTTGGCCAAAAAGGGCGTATGCGTTTTTTCCTGAATATATTCAGGAAAAAACGCATACGCCCTTTTTGGCCAAGGGCATCATTGTCAACGTTTTGCCGCTTTTCATGTGCTTTAAAGGCGAGTCGAATCTACCTCCTGAAATCTGTTTCCTGCAAATCTGCCTTGCTTTCAAATCCTCTTCGTTGCCTTCCCTCAATATATTTGTGGACGAGAGTTCTCATTTATAACTCTGCACGTTGGTGAATTGCACTGCCCCTGAGCTCCATTTGTCTCCTCGCTTTTTTGGGAGCTGGCCGCAAAAGCGCAGGATTGCTTCAAGCCCTATTTTGGTTCTGGGGGGCAGGCTGAGCCTGTGGTTCATTCTTCTTCCTGATGGGAAAATGGAGTCACCTATGCCTGTCCCAAAACCTAGGGATTGTCTCTCGTTGGTTCCGCAACTTCCCTTTCATCCTCAGGACAAATTGCAACCTGTACAATCAGGAGGTTAAAGGTGCTGATTCTCCAAATAGGGAGATGGTTAGTCAAGCGGCTGGAATGGCAAACCAGAGCACAAGGAGAGGAAAAATGAGGTGCATTTTAGAAACCTTTCCCGATCTCATGGCATACCATCTTCTGGGTTTCCCATGCATGTTTTGATGTAGGAAGATGCCCTTGTACCTGGAGATTTGAGACCCATGGGGTGTGTTCCCCGCAGTGTTACTTTAAAGTATCTGCGTTTGCTCACCCAACCTCACCAATCCTCTCAGCCCCAAGAGTGTCCAGCCTTATGTCTCATCCAGCTGTGGGTCTAGATATGGTCAATCCAGGTTGCATCATAGACCCTGAACGGATTTTGTAAGAATTTCTCTCTCTTTCACTGTCTTTGTTTTGTGGGTTTTTTAAAGTAATTTACGTTTAGAATCGGTCTTGGCTGCTTTTCCCTGCTGTGTTGATGCCGCTTTACACCCTCTTGATTCACTTGCAGAGAGATATCGATACATAGGTTTTCAGATTCTTACTAGTGTGGTGACTAGGGTGTGTTGAGTCCAGTTCACTGAGCAGGGAGTAGGCCTTGTCTATTACATATTTGGCTTATGGAGCGGTCTTTGAGCTAATTTCAAACCCTTGTTTTATGCATCACCCCACCTCACCTTTCCCGTTAAGCAGCCATAGTGTGTCTTCTAAAGGTGTGACTCTGTTCTGTTTTGTAATTCAGTTCAAGTGTAGCGATTTTGACATTCCCTCTATAAGCGATATCTTAGGATAAGTGTCTTTTTCTGTGTGACTTATTTCACTTAGAATCATCGTATCTAAATCCACTCATCATGCTGCTAACTCGCCTTATGACATTGATTTCATGGCTGAGTGATTTTCCATTGTGCCAAGTACCACCATTTCTTTATCCATTTTTCTCTTTCCTGGGACATTGATGGTGTACCGAAGCGGAGGTTCTTGGAAACAGAGCAGCCGTAAACTTTAGGGTGCCTGTGTCTTGTTGATTTTAGTTTTCCCAATTTATACGCCCATGAGTGGAAGTGCCCTATGCTCTCTACGCTGTGTTTATTACTTGTTTCAGGACACACCGTACTCTTCTCCAGAGTGCCTGTTGGCAATTTACATCCCGCCCATCAGCGTAGCAAGGCTCCCATGTCTCCATGGCCTGTCCTGCTTTTCTGGTTTTTACACTTTGTTCAGCATGGCCCTTTTGACCGAGGGCAAGCGAGACTTCTTTGTAGCGCTGATTTGCCCTTCCGGCTTGCTTGGTTGGCCAAAAAGGGCGTATGCGTTTTTTCCTGAATATATTCAGGAAAAAACGCATACGCCCTTTTTGGCCAAGGGCATCATTGTCAACGTTTTGCCGCTTTTCATGTGCTTTAAAGGCGAGTCGAATCTACCTCCTGAAATCTGTTTCCTGCAAATCTGCCTTGCTTTCAAATCCTCTTCGTTGCCTTCCCTCAATATATTTGTGGACGAGAGTTCTCATTTATAACTCTGCACGTTTGTGAATTGCAGTGCCCCTGAGCTCCATTTGTCTCCTCGCTTTTTTGGGAGCTGGCCGCAAAAGCGCAGGATTGCTTCAGGCCCTATTTTGGTTCTGGGGGGCAGGCTGAGCCTGTGGTTCATTCTTCTTCCTGATGGGAAAATGGAGTGACCTATGCCTGTCCCAACACCTAGGGCTCGTCTCTCGTTGGTTCCGCGTCTTCCCGTTCATCCTCAGGACAAATTGCAACCGGTACAATCAGGAGGTTAAAGGTGCTGATTCTCCAAGTAGGGAGATGGTTAGTCAAGCGGCTGGAATGGCGAACCCGAGCACAAGGAGAGGAGAAATGAGGTGCGTTTTAGAAACCTTTCCCGATCTCATGGCATACCATCTTCTGGGTTTCCCATGCATGTTTTGATGTAGGAAGATGCCCTTGTACCTGGAGATTTGAGACCCATGGGGTGTGTTCCCCGCAGTGTTACTTTAAATTATCTGCGTTTGCTCACCCAACCTCACCAATCCTCTCAGCCCCAAGAGTGTCCAGCCTTATGTCTCATCCAGCTGTGGGTCTAGATATGGTCAATCCAGGTTGCATCATAGACCCTGAACGGATTTTGTAAGAAATTCTCTCTCTTTCACTGTCTTTGTTTTGTGGGTTTTTTAAAGTAATTTATGTTTAGAATCATGCTTGGCTGCTTTTCCCTGCTGTGTTGATACCGCTTTACACCCTCTTGATTCATTGCAGAGAGATATCGATACATAGGTTTTCAGATTCTTATTAGTCAGATATATTCTTGTGTGGTGACTAGGGTGTGTTGAGTCCAGTTCACTGAGCAGGGAGTAGGCCTTGTCTATTACATATTTGGCTTATGGAGCAGTGTCTGAGCTAATTTCAAACCCTTGTTTTATGCATCACCCCACCTCACCTTTCCCGTTAAGCAGCCATAGTGTGTCTTCTAAAGGTGTGACTCTGTTCTGTTTTGTAATTCAGTTCAAGTGTAGCGATTTTGACATTCCCTCTATAAGCGATATCTTAGGACAAGTGCCTTTTTCTGTGTGACTTATTTCACTTAGATTCATCGTACCTAAATCCACTCATCATGCTGCTAACTAGCCTTATGACATTGATTTCATGGCTGAGTGATATTCCATTGTGCCAAGTACCACCATTTCTTTATCCATTTTTCTCTTTCCTGGGATATTGAAGGTGTACCGAAGCGGAGGTTCTTGGAAACAGAGCAGCCGTAAACTTTAGGGTGCCTGTGTCTTGTTGATTTTTACTTTTCCCAATTTATACGCCCATGAGTGGAAGTGCCCTATGCTCTCTACGCTGTGTTTATTACTTGTTTCAGGACACACCGTACTCTTCTCCAGAGTGCCTGTTGGCAATTTACATCCCGCCCATCAGCGTAGCAAGGCTCCCATGTCTCCATGGCCTGTCCTGCTTTTCTGGTTTTTACACTTTGTTCAGCATGGCCCTTTTGACCGAGGGCAAGCGAGACTTTTTTGTAGCGCTGATTTGCCCTTCCGGCTTGCTTGGTTGGCCAAAAAGGGCGTATGCGTTTTTTCCTGAATATATTCAGGAAAAAACGCATACGCCCTTTTTGGCCAAGGGCATCATTGTCAACGTTTTGCCGCTTTTCATGTGCTTTAAAGGCGAGTCGAATCTACCTCCTGAAATCTGTTTCCTGCAAATCTGCCTTGCTTTCAAATCCTCTTCGTTGCCTTCCCTCAATATATTTGTGGACGAGAGTTCTCATTTATAACTCTGCACGTTTGTGAATTGCAGTGCCCCTGAGCTCCATTTGTCTCCTCGCTTTTTTGGGAGCTGGCCGCAAAAGCGCAGGATTGCTTCAGGCCCTATTTTGGTTCTGGGGGGCAGGCTGAGCCTGTGGTTCATTCTTCTTCCTGATGGGAAAATGGAGTGACCTATGCCTGTCCCAACACCTAGGGCTCGTCTCTCGTTGGTTCTGCGTCTTCCCATTCATCCTCAGGACAAATTGCAACCTGTACAATCAGGAGGTTAAAGGTGCTGATTCTCCAAGTAGGGAGATGGTTAGTCAAGCGGCTGGAATGGCGAACCCGAGCACAAGGAGAGGAGAAATGAGGTGCGTTTTAGAAACCTTTCCCGATCTCATGGCATACCATCTTCTGGGTTTCCCATGCATGTTTTGATGTAGGAAGATGCCCTTGTACCTGGAGATTTGAGACCCATGGGGTGTGTTCCCCGCAGTGTTACTTTAAAGTATCTGCGTTTGCTCACCCAACCTCACCAATCCTCTCAGCCCCAAGAGTGTCCAGCCTTATGTCTCATCCAGCTGTGGGTCTAGATATGGTCAATCCAGGTTGCATCATAGACCCTGAACGGATTTTGTAAGAAATTCTCTCTCTTTCACTGTCTTTGTTTTGTGGGTTTTTTAAAGTAATTTATGTTTAGAATCATGCTTGGCTGCTTTTCCCTGCTGTGTTGATGCCGCTTTACACCCTCTTGATTCATTGCAGAGAGATATCGATACATAGGTTTTCAGATTCTTACTAGTCAGATATATTCTTGTGTGGTGACTAGGGTGTGTTGAGTCCAGTTCACTGAGCAGGGAGTAGGCCTTGTCTATTACATATTTGGCTTATGGAGCGGTCTCTGAGCTAATTTCAAACCCTTGTTTTATGCATCACCCCACCTCACCTTTCCCGTTAAGCAGCCATAGTGTGTCTTCTAAAGGTGTGACTCTGTTCTCTTTTGTAATTCAGTTCAAGTGTAGCGATTTTGACATTCCCTCTATAAGCGATATCTTAGGATAAGTGTCTTTTTCTGTGTGACTTATTTCACTTAGAATCATCGTACCTAAATCCACTCATCATGCTGCTAACTAGCCTTATGACATTGATTTCATGGCTGAGTGATATTCCATTGTGCCAAGTACCACCATTTCTTTATCCATTTTTCTCTTTCCTGGGATATTGAAGGTGTACCGAAGCGGAGGTTCTTGGAAACAGAGCAGCCGTAAACTTTAGGGTGCCTGTGTCTTGTTGATTTTTAGTTTTCCCAATTTATACGCCCATGAGTGGAAGTGCCCTATGCTCTCTACGCTGTGTTTATTACTTGTTTCAGGACACACCGTACTCTTCTCCAGAGTGCCTGTTGGCAATTTACATCCCGCCCATCAGCGTAGCAAGGCTCCCATGTCTCCATGGCCTGTCCTGCTTTTCTGGTTTTTACACTTTGTTCAGCATGGCCCTTTTGACCGAGGGCAAGCGAGACTTCTTTGTAGCGCTGATTTGCCCTTCCGGCTTGCTTGGTTGGCCAAAAAGGGCGTATGCGTTTTTTCCTGAATATATTCAGGAAAAAACGCATACGCCCTTTTTGGCCAAGGGCATCATTGTCAACGTTTTGCCGCTTTTCATGTGCTTTAAAGGCGAGTCGAATCTACCTCCTGAAATCTGTTTCCTGCAAATCTGCCTTGCTTTCAAATCCTCTTCGTTGCCTTCCCTCAATATATTTGTGGACGAGAGTTCTCATTTATAACTCTGCACGTTGGTGAATTGCACTGCCCCTGAGCTCCATTTGTCTCCTCGCTTTTTTGGGAGCTGGCCGCAAAAGCGCAGGATTGCTTCAAGCCCTATTTTGGTTCTGGGGGGCAGGCTGAGCCTGTGGTTCATTCTTCTTCCTGATGGGAAAATGGAGTCACCTATGCCTGTCCCAAAACCTAGGGATTGTCTCTCGTTGGTTCCGCAACTTCCCTTTCATCCTCAGGACAAATTGCAACCTGTACAATCAGGAGGTTAAAGGTGCTGATTCTCCAAGTAGGGAGATGGTTAGTCAAGCGGCTGGAATGGCGAACCCGATCACAAGGAGAGGAGAAATGAGGTGCGTTTTAGAAACCTTTCCCGATTTCACTGCATACCATCTTTTGGGTTTTGCTTGCAGGTTTTGATGTAGGAAGATGCCCTTGTACCTGGAGATTTGAGACACATGGCGTGGGTACCCCGCAGTGTTACTTTAAAGTATCTGCATTTGCTCACCCAACCTCACCAACCCTTTCAGCCCCAAGAGTGTCCAGCCTTATGTCTCATCCAGCTGTGGGTCTAGATATGGTCAATCCAGGTTGCATCAGAGACCCTGAACGGATTTTGTAAGAATTTCTCTGTCTTTCACTGTCTTTGCTTTGTGGGTTTTTTAAAGTAATGTATGTTTAGAATGGGGTTTGGCTGCTTTTCCCTGCTGTGTTTATGCCGCTTTACACCCTCTTGATTCACTTGCAGAGAGATATCGATACAAAGGTTTTCAGATTCTTACTAGTCAGATATATTCTTGTGCGGTGACTAGGGGGTGTTGAGTCCAGTTCACTGAGCAGGGAGTAGGCCTTGTCTATTACATATTTGGCTTATGCAGCGGTATCTGAGCTAATTTCAAACCCTTGTTCTATGCAACACCCCACCTCACCTTTCCCGTTAAGCAGCCATAGTGTGTCTTCTAATGGTGTGACTCTGTTCTGTTTTGTAATTCAGTTCAAGTGTAGCGATTTTGACATTCCCTCTATAAGCGATATCTTAGGATAAGTGTCTTTTTCTCTGTGACTTATTTCACTTAGAATCATCGTACCTAAATCCACTCATCATGCTGCTAACTAGCCTTATGACATAGATTTCATGGCTGAGTGATATTCCATTGTGCCAAGTACCACCATTTCTTTATCCATTTTTCTCTTTCCTGCGATATTGAAGGTGTACCGAAGTGGAGGTTCTTGGAAACAGAGCAGCCGTAAAGTTTGGGGTGCCTGTGTCTTGTTGATTTTTAGTTTTCCCAATTTATACGCCCATGAGTGGAAGTGCCCTATGCTCTCTAAGCTGTGTTTATTACTTTTTCAGGACACACCGTACACTTCTCCAGAGTGCCTGTTGGCAATTTACATCCCGCCCATCAGTGTAGCAAGGCTCCCATGTCTCCATGGCCTGTCCTGCTTTTCTGGTTTTTACACTTGGTTCAGCATGGCCCTTTTGACCGAGGGCAAGCGAGACTTCTTTGTAGCGCTGATTTGCCCTTCCGGCTTGCTTGGTTGGCCAAAAAGGGCGTATGCGTTTTTTCCTGAATATATTCAGGAAAAAACGCATACGCCCTTTTTGGCCAAGGGCATCATTGTCAACGTTTTGCCGCTTTTCATGTGCTTTAAAGGCGAGTCGAATCTACCTCCTGAAATCTGTTTCATGCAAATCTGCCTTGCTTTCAAATCCTCTTCGTTGCCTTCCCTCAATATATTTGTGGACGAGAGTTCTCATTTATAACTCTGCACGTTTGTGAATTGCAGTGCCCCTGAGCTCCATTTGTCTCCTCGCTTTTTTGGGAGCTGGCCGCAAAAGCGCAGGATTGCTTCAGGCCCTATTTTGGTTCTGGGGGGCAGGCTGAGCCTGTGGTTCATTCTTCTTCCTGATGGGAAAATGGAGTGACCTGTGCCTGTCCCAACACCTAGGGCTAGTCTCTCGTTGGTTCCCCGTCTTCCCGTTCATCCTCAGGACAAATTGCAACCTGTACGAAACAGGAGGTTAAAGGTGCTGATTCTCCAAGTAGGGAGATGTTTAGTCAAGCAGCCAGAAAGGTGAACCCGAGCACAAGGAGAGGAGAAATGAGGTGCGTTTTAGAAGCCTTTCCCGATCTCACGGCATACAAACCTCTGGGTTTCCCATGCATGTTTTGATGTAGGAAGATGCCCTTGTACCTGGAGATTTGAGACCCATGGGGTGGGTACCCCGCGGTATTACTTTAAAGTATCTGCGTTTGCTCACCCAACCTCACCAATCCTCTCAGCCCCAAGAGTGTCCAGCCTTATGTCTCATCCAGCTGTGGCTCTAGATATGGTCGAACCAGGTGGCATCAGAGCCCCTGAACTGATTTTGTAAGAATTTCTCTCTCTTTCACTGTCTTTGTTTTGTGGGTTTTTTTAAGTAATTTATGTTTAGAATGGGGCTTTGCTGCTTTTCCCTGCTGTGTTTATGCCGCTTTACACCCTCTTGATTCACTTGCAGAGAGATATCGATACATAGGTTTTCAGATTCTTACTAGTCAGATATATTCTTGTGCGGTGACTAGGGGGTGTTGAGTCCAGTTCACTGAGCAGGGGGTAGGCCTTGTCTATTACATATTTGGCTTATGGAGCGGTCTCTGAGCTAATTTCAAACCCTTGTTTTATGCATCACCCCACCTCACCTTTCCCGTTAAGCAGCCATAGTGTGTCTTCTAAAGGTGTGACTCTGTTCTGTTTTGTAATTCAGTTCAAGCGTAGCGATTTTGACATTCCCTCTATAAGCGATATCTTAGGATAAGTGTCTTTTTCTGAGTGACTTATTTCACTTAGAATCATCGTCGCTAAATCCACTCATCATGCTGCTAACTAGCCTTATGACATTGATTTCATGGCTGAGTGATATTCCATTGTGCCAAGTACCACCATTTGTTTATCCATTTTTCTCTTTCCTGGGATATTGAAGGTGTACTGAAGTGGAGGTTCTTGGAAACAGAGCAGCCGTAAAGTTTGGGGTGCCTGTTTCTTGTTGATTTTTAGTTTTCCGAATTTATACGCCCATGAGTGGAAGTGCCCTATGCTCTCTAAGCTGTGTTTATTACTTGTTTCAGGACACACCGTACACTTCTCCAGAGTGCCTGTTGGCAATTTACATCCCGCCCATCAGCGTAGCAAGGCTCCCATGTCTCCATGGCCTGTCCTGCTTTTCTGGTTTTTACACTTTTTTCAGCATGGCATTTTTGACCGAGGGCAAGCGAGACTTCTTTGTAGCACTGATTTGCCCTTCCGGCTTGCTTGGTTGGCCAAAAAGGGCGTATGCGATTTTTCCTGAATATATTCAGGAAAAAACGCATACGCCCTTTTTGGCCATGGGCATCATTGTCAACGTTTTGCCGCTTTTCATGTGCTTTAAAGGCGAGTCAAATCTACCTCCTGAAATCTGTTTCCTGAAAATCTGCCTTGCTTTCAAATCCTCTTCGTTGCCTTCCCTCCATATATTTGTGGACGAGAGTTCTCATTGATAACTCTGCACGTTTGTGAATTGCAGTGCCCCTGAGCTCCATTTGTCTCCTCGCTTTTTTGGGAGCTGGCCGCAAAAGCGCAGGATTGCTTCAGGCGCTATTTTGGTTCTGGGGGGCAGGCTGAGCCTGTGGTTCATTCTTCTTCCTGATGGGAAAATGGAGTGACCTGTGCCTGTCCCAACACCTAGGGCTAGTCTCTCGTTGGTTCCCCGTCTTCCCGTTCATCCTCAGGACAAATTGCAACCTGTACGAAACAGGAGGTTAAAGGTGCTGATTCTCCAAGTAGGGAGATGTTTAGTCAAGCGCCTAGAATGGCGAACCCGAGCACAAGGAGAGGAGAAATGAGGTGCGTTTTAGAAGCCTTTCCCGATCTCACGGCATACAATTCTCTGGGTTTCCCATGCATGTTTGGATGTAGGAAGATGCCCTTGTACCTGGAGATTTGAGACCCATGGGGTGGGTACCCCGCAGTATTACTTTAAAGTATCTGCGTTTGCTCACCCAACCTCAACAATCCTCTCAGCCCCAAGAGTGTCCAGCCTTATGTCTCATCCAGCTGTGGGTCTAGATATGGTTAATCCAGGTTGCATCAGAGACCCTGAACGGATTTTGTAGGAATTTCTCTCTCTTTCACTGTCTTTGTTTTGTGGGTTTTTTTAAGTTATTTATGTTTAGAATGGAGCTTGGCTGCTTTCCCCTGCTGTGTTTATGCCACTTTACACCCTCTTGATTCACTTGCAGAGAGATATTGATACATAGGTTTTCAGATTTTTACTAGTCAGATATATTCTTGTGAGGTGACTAGGGGGTGTTGAGTCCAGTTCACTGAGCAGGGAGTAGGCCTTGTCTATTATATATTTGGCTTATGGAGTGGTCTCTGAGCTAATTTCAAACCCCTGTTTTATGTATCACCCCACCTCACCTTTTCCGTTAAGCAGCCATAGTGTGTCTTCTAAAGGTGTGACTCTGTTCTGTTTTGTAATTCAGTTCAAGTGTAGCGATTTTGACATTCTCTCTATAAGCGATATCTTAGGATAAGTTTCTTTTTCTGTGTGACTTATTTCACTTAGAATCATCGTCGCTAAATCCACTCATCATGCTGCTAACTAGCCTGATGACACTGATTTCATGGCTGAGTGATATTCCATTGTGCCAAGTACCACCATTTCTTTATCCATTTTTCTCTTTCCTGGGATATTGAAGGTGTACCAAAGTGGAGGTTCTTGGAAACAGAGCAGCCGTAAAGTTTGGGGTGCCTGTGTCTTGTTGATTTTTAGTTTTCCCAATTTATACGCCCATGAGTGGAAGTGCCCTATGCTCTCTATGCTGTGTTTATTACTTGTTTCAGGACACACCGTACACTTCTCCAGAGTGCCTGTTGGCAATTTACATCCCGCCCATCAGCGTAGCAAGGCTCCCATGTCTCCATGGCCTGTCCTGCTTTTCTGGTTTTTACACTTGGTTCAGCATGGCCCTTTTGACCGAGGGCAAGCGAGACTTCTTTGTAGCGCTGATTTGCCCTTCCGGCTTGCTTGGTTGGCCAAAAAGGGCGTATGCGTTTTTTCCTGAATATATTCAGGAAAAAACGCATACGCCCTTTTTGGCCAAGGGCATCATTGTCAATGTTTTGCTGCTTTTCATGTGCTTTAAAGGCGAGTCGAATCTACCTCCTGAAATCTGTTTCATGCAAATCTGCCTTGCTTTCAAATCCTCTTCGTTGCCTTCCCTCAATATATTTGTGGACGAGAGTTCTCATTTATAACTCTGCACGTTTGTGAATTGCAGTGCCCCTGAGCTCCATTTGTCTCCTCGCTTTTTTGGGAGCTGGCCGCAAAAGCGCAGGATTGCTTCAGGCCCTATTTTGGTTCTGGGGGGCAGGCTGAGCCTGTGGTTCATTCTTCTTCCTGATGGGAAAATGGAGTGACCTGTGCCTGTCCCAACACCTAGGGCTAGTCTCTCGTTGGTTCCCCGTCTTCCCGTTCATCCTCAGGACAAATTGCAACCTGTACGAAACAGGAGGTTAAAGGTGCTGATTCTCCAAGTAGGGAGATGTTTAGTCAAGCAGCTAGAAAGGTGAACCCGAGCACAAGGAGAGGAGAAATGAGGTGCGTTTTAGAAGCCTTTCCCGATCTCACGGCATACAAACCTCTGGGTTTCCCATGCATGTTTTGATGTAGGAAGATGCCCTTGTACCTGGAGATTTGAGACCCATGGGGTGGGTACCCCGCGGTATTACTTTAAAGTATCTGCGTTTGCTCACCCAACCTCACCAATCCTCTCAGCCCCAAGAGTGTCCAGCCTTATGTCTCATCCAGCTGTGGCTCTAGATATGGTCGAACCAGGTGGCATCAGAGCCCCTGAACTGATTTTGTAAGAATTTCTCTCTCTTTCACTGTCTTTGTTTTGTGGGTTTTTTTAAGTAATTTATGTTTAGAATGGGGCTTTGCTGCTTTTCCCTGCTGTGTTTATGCCGCTTTACACCCTCTTGATTCACTTGCAGAGAGATATCGATACATAGGTTTTCAGATTCTTACTAGTCAGATATATTCTTGTGCGGTGACTAGGGGGTGTTGAGTCCAGTTCACTGAGCAGGGGGTAGGCCTTGTCTATTACATATTTGGCTTATGGAGCGGTCTCTGAGCTAATTTCGAACCCTTGTTTTATGCATCACCCCACCTCACCTTTCCCGTTAAGCAGCCATAGTGTGTCTTCTAAAGGTGTGACTCTGTTCTGTTTTGTAATTCAGTTCAAGCGTAGCGATTTTGACATTCCCTCTATAAGCGATATCTTAGGATAAGTGTCTTTTTCTGAGTGACTTATTTCACTTAGAATCATCATCGCTAAATCCACTCATCATGCTGCTAACTAGCCTTATGACATTGATTTCATGGCTGAGTGATATTCCATTGTGCCAAGTACCACCATTTGTTTATCCATTTTTCTCTTTCCTGGGATATTGAAGGTGTACTGAAGTGGAGGTTCTTGGAAACAGAGCAGCCGTAAAGTTTGGGGTGCCTGTGTCTTGTTGATTTTTAGTTTTCCGAATTTATACGCCCATGAGTGGAAGTGCCCTATGCTCTCTAAGCTGTGTTTATTACTTGTTTCAGGACACACCGTACACTTCTCCAGAGTGCCTGTTGGCAATTTACATCCCGCCCATCAGCGTAGCAAGGCTCCCATGTCTCCATGGCCTGTCCTGCTTTTCTGGTTTTTACACTTTTTTCAGCATGGCATTTTTGACCGAGGGCAAGCGAGACTTCTTTGTAGCACTGATTTGCCCTTCCGGCTTGCTTGGTTGGCCAAAAAGGGCGTATGCGATTTTTCCTGAATATATTCAGGAAAAAACGCATACGCCCTTTTTGGCCATGGGCATCATTGTCAACGTTTTGCCGCTTTTCATGTGCTTTAAAGGCGAGTCAAATCTACCTCCTGAAATCTGTTTCCTGAAAATCTGCCTTGCTTTCAAATCCTCTTCGTTGCCTTCCCTCCATATATTTGTGGACGAGAGTTCTCATTGATAACTCTGCACGTTTGTGAATTGCAGTGCCCCTGAGCTCCATTTGTCTCCTCGCTTTTTTGGGAGCTGGCCGCAAAAGCGCAGGATTGCTTCAGGCGCTATTTTGGTTCTGGGGGGCAGGCTGAGCCTGTGGTTCATTCTTCTTCCTGATGGGAAAATGGAGTGACCTGTGCCTGTCCCAACACCTAGGGCTAGTCTCTCGTTGGTTCCCCGTCTTCCCGTTCATCCTCAGGACAAATTGCAACCTGTACGAAACAGGAGGTTAAAGGTGCTGATTCTCCAAGTAGGGAGATGTTTAGTCAAGCGCCTAGAATGGCGAACCCGAGCACAAGGAGAGGAGAAATGAGGTGCGTTTTAGAAGCCTTTCCCGATCTCACGGCATACAATTCTCTGGGTTTCCCATGCATGTTTGGATGTAGGAAGATGCCCTTGTACCTGGAGATTTGAGACCCATGGGGTGGGTACCCCGCAGTATTACTTTAAAGTATCTGCGTTTGCTCACCCAACCTCACCAATCCTCTCAGCCCCAAGAGTGTCCAGCCTTATGTCTCATCCAGCTGTGGGTCTAGATATGGTCAATCCAGGTTGCATCAGAGACCCTGAACGGATTTTGTAGGAATTTCTCTCTCTTTCACTGTCTTTGTTTTGTGGGTTTTTTTAAGTTATTTATGTTTAGAATGGAGCTTGGCTGCTTTCCCCTGCTGTGTTTATGCCGCTTTACACCCTCTTGATTCACTTGCAGAGAGATATTGATACATAGGTTTTCAGATTTTTACTAGTCAGATATATTCTTGTGAGGTGACTAGGGGGTGTTGAGTCCAGTTCACTGAGCAGGGAGTAGGCCTTGTCTATTATATATTTGGCTTATGGAGTGGTCTCTGAGCTAATTTCAAACCCCTGTTTTATGTATCACCCCACCTCACCTTTTCCGTTAAGCAGCCATAGTGTGTCTTCTAAAGGTGTGACTCTGTTCTGTTTTGTAATTCAGTTCAAGTGTAGCGATTTTGACATTCTCTCTATAAGCGATATCTTAGGATAAGTGTCTTTTTCTGTGTGACTTATTTCACTTAGAATCATCGTCGCTAAATCCACTCATCATGCTGCTAACTAGCCTGATGACACTGATTTCATGGCTGAGTGATATTCCATTGTGCCAAGTACCACCATTTCTTTATCCATTTTTCTCTTTCCTGGGATATTGAAGGTGTACCGAAGTGGAGGTTCTTGGAAACAGAGCAGCCGTAAAGTTTGGGGTGCCTGTGTCTTGTTGATTTTTAGTTTTCCCAATTTATACGCCCATGAGTGGAAGTGCCCTATGCTCTCTATGCTGTGTTTATTACTTGTTTCAGGACACACCGTACACTTCTCCAGAGTGCCTGTTGGCAATTTACATCCCGCCCATCAGCGTAGCAAGGCTCCCATGTCTCCATGGCCTGTCCTGCTTTTCTGGTTTTTACACTTGGTTCAGCATGGCCCTTTTGACCGAGGGCAAGCGAGACTTCTTTGTAGCGCTGATTTGCCCTTCCGGCTTGCTTGGTTGGCCAAAAAGGGCGTATGCGATTTTTCCTGAATATATTCAGGAAAAAACGCATACGCCCTTTTTGGCCAAGGGCATCATTGTCAACGTTTTGCCGCTTTTCATGTGCTTTAAAGGCGAGTCGAATCTACCTCCTGAAATCTGTTTCCTGAAAATCTGCCTTGCTTTCAAATCCTCTTCGTTGCCTTCCCTCAATATATTTGTGGACGAGAGTTCTCATTTATAACTCTGCACGTTTGTGAATTGCAGTGCCCCTGAGCTCCATTTGTCTCCTCGCTTTTTTGGGAGCTGGCCGCAAAAGCGCAGGATTGTTCCAGGCCCTATTCGGCTTCCAGGGGGCAGGCGGAGCCTGTGGTTCATTCTTCTTCCTGATGGGAAAATGGAGTGACCTGTGCCTGTCCCAACACCTAGGGTTTGTCTCTCGTTGGTTCCCCGTCTTCCCGTTCATCCTCAGGACAAATTACAACCTGTACGAAACAGGAGGTTAAAGGTGCTGATTCTCCAAGTAGGGAGATGGTTAGTCAAGCGGCTGGAATGGCGAACCCGAGCACAAGGAGAGGAGAAATGAGGTGCGTTTTAGAAACCTTTCCCGATCTCATGGCATACCATCTTCTGTGTTTCCCATGCATGTTTTGATGTAGGAAGATGCCCTTGTACCTGGAGATTTGAGACCCATGGGGTGGGTACCCCGTGGAGTTACTTTAAAGTATCTGCATTTGCTCACCCAACCTCACCAATCCTCTCAGCCCCAAGAGTGTCCAGCCTTATGTCTCATCCAACTGTGGGTCTAGATATGGTCAATCCAGGTTGCATCAGAGACCCTGAACGGATTTTGTAAGAATTTCTCTCTCTTTCACTGTCTTTGTTTTGTGGGTTTTTTTAACTAATTTATGTTTAGAATGGGTCTTGGCTGCTTTTCCCTGCTGTGTTTATGCCGCTTTACACCCTCTTGATTCACTTGCAGAGAGATATCGATACATAGGTTTTCAGATTCTTACGAGTCAGATATATTCTTGTGCGGTGACTAGGGGGTGTTGAGTCCAGTTTACTGAGCAGGGAGTAGGCCTTGTCTATTACATATTTGGCTTATGGAGCGGTCTCTGAGCTAACTTCAAACCCTTGTTTTATGCATCACCCCACCTCACCTTTCCCGTTAAGCAGCCATAGTGTGTCTTCTAAAGGTGTGACTCTGTTCTATTTTGTAATTCAGTTCAAGCGTAGCGATTTTGACATTCCCTCTATAAGCGATATCTTAGGATAAGTGTCTTTTTCTGTGTGACTTATTTCACTTAGAATCATCGTATCTAAATCCACTCATCATGCTGCTAACTAGCCTTATGACATTGATTTCATGGCTGAGTGATATTCCATTGTGCCAAGTACCACCATTTGTTTATCCATTTTTCTCTTTCCTGGGATATTGAAGGTGTACCAAAGTGGAGGTTCTTGGAAACAGAGCAGCCGTAAAGTTTGGGGTGCCTGTGTCTTGTTGATTTTTAGTTTTCCCAATTTATATGCCCATGAATGGAAGTGCCCTATGCTCTCTAATTTGTGTTTATTACTTGTTTCAGGACACACCGTACAATTCTCCAGAGTGGCTGTTTAGCAATTTACATCCCGCCCATCAGCGTAGCAAGGCTCCCATGTCTCCATGGCCTGTCCTGCTTTTCTGGTTTTTACACTTTTTTCAGCATGGCCCTTTTGACCGAGGGCAAGCGAGAGTTCCTTGTAGCGCTGATTTGCACTTCCGGCTTGCTTGGTTGGCCAAAAGGGCGTATGCGTTTTTTCCTGAATATATTCAGGAAAAAACGCATACGCCCTTTTTGGCCATGGGCATCATTGTCAACGTTTTGCCGCTTTTCATGTGCTTTACAGGCGAGTCAAATCTACCTCCTGAAATCTGTTTCCTGAAAATCTGCCTTGCTTTCAAATCCTCTTCGTTGCCTTCCCTCAATATATTTGTGGACGAGAGTTCTCATTTATAACTCTGCACGTTTGTGAATTGCAGTGCCCCTGAGCTCCATTTGTCTCCTCGCTTTTTTGGGAGCTGGCCGCAAAAGCGCAGGATTGCTTCAGGCCCTATTTTGGTTCTGGGGGGCAGGCTGAGCCTGTGATTCATTCTTCTTCCTGATGGGAAAATGGAGTGACCTGTGCCTGTCCCAACACCTAGGGCTAGTCTCCCGTTGGTTGCCCGTCTTCCCGTTCATCCTCAGGACAAATTGCAACCTGTACGAAACAGGAGGTTAAAGGTGCTGATTCTCCAAGTAGGGAGATGTTTAGTCAAGCGCCTAGAATGGCGAACCCGAGCACAAGGAGAGGAGAAATGAGGTGCGTTTTAGAAGCCTTTCCCGATCTCACGGCATACAATTCTCTGGGT
Organism: Eubalaena glacialis; assembly: GCF_028564815.1. Lineage (NCBI taxonomy): Eukaryota > Metazoa > Chordata > Mammalia > Artiodactyla > Balaenidae > Eubalaena > Eubalaena glacialis. The sequence continues at coordinate 78,679 of NW_026871445.1, forward strand.
TTCCCTTGCATGTTTGGATGTAGGAGGATGCCCTTGTACCTGGAGATTTAAGACCCATGGGGTGGGTACACCACGGTATTACTTTAATGTATCTGCGTTTGCTCACCCAACCTCACCAAACTTCTCAGCCCCAAGAGTGTCCAGCCTTATGTCTCATCCAGCTGTGGGTCTAGAGATGGTCAATCCAGGTGGCATAAGAGCCCCTGAACTGATTTTGTAAGAATTTCTATCTCTTTCACTGTCTTTGTTTTGTGGGTTTTTTTAAGTAATTTATGTTTAGAATGGGGCTTGGCTGCTTTTCCCTGCCCTGTTTATGCCGCTTTACACCCTCTTGATTCACCTGCAGACAGATATCGATACATAGGTTTTCAGATTCTTACTAGTCAGATATATTCTTGTGCGGTGAATAGCGGGTGTTGAGTGCAGGTCACTGAGCAGGGAGTAGGCCTTTTCTATTACATATTTGGCTTATGGAACGGTGTCTGAGCTAATTTCAAACCCTTGTTTTATGCATCACCCCACCTCACCTTTCCCGTTAAGCAGCCATAGTGTGTCTTCTAAATGTGTGACTCTGTTCTGTTTTGTAATTCAGTTCAAGTGTAGCGATTTTGACATTCCCTCTATAAGCGATATCTTAGGATAAGTGTCTTTCGCTGTGTGACTTATTTCACTTAGAATCATCGTACCTAAATCCACTTATCATGCTGCTAACTAACCTTATGACATTGATTTCATGGCTGAGTGATATTCCATTGTGCCAAGTACCACCATTTCTTTATCCATTTTTCTCTTTCCTGGGATATTGAAGGTGTACCGAAGTGGAGGTTCTTGGAAACAGAGCAGCCGTAAAGGTTGCGGTGCTTGTGTCTTGTTGATTTTTAGTTTTCCAATGTATACGCCCATGAGTGGAAGTGCTCTATGCTCTCTAAGCTGTGTTTATTACTTTTTTCAGGACACACCGTACACTTCTCCAGAGTGCCTGTTGGCAATTTACATCCCGCCCATCAGCGTAGCAAGGCTCCCATGTCTCCATGGCCTGTCCTGCTTTTCTGGTTTTTACACTTTTTTAAGAATGTCCCTTTTGACCGATGGCAAGCGAGATTTCTTTGTAGCGCTGATTTGCCCTTCCGGCTTGCTTGGTTGGCCAAAAAGGGCGTATGCGTTTTTTCCTGAATATATTCAGGAAAAAACGCATACGCCCTTTTTGGCCAAGGGCATCATTGTCAACGTTTTGCCGCTTTTCATGTGCTTTAAAGGCGAGTCGAATCTACCTCCTGAAATCTGTTTCCTGCAAATCTGCCTTGCTTTCAAATCCTCTTCGTTGCCTTCCTTCAATATATTTGTGGACGAGAGTTCTCATTTATAACTCTGCACGTTTGTGAATTGCAGTGCCCCTGAGCTCCATTTGTCTACTCGCTTTTTTGGGAGCTGGCCGCAAAAGCGCAGGATTGCTTCAGGCCCTATTTTGGTTTTGGGGGGCAGGCTGAGCCTGTGGTTCATTCTTCTTCCTGATGGGAAAATGGAGTGACCTGTGCCTGTCTCAACACCTAGGGCTAGTCTCTCTTTGGTTCCCCGTCTTCCCGTTCATCGTCAGGAAAATTGCAACCTGTACGATACAGGAGTTTAAAGATGCTGATTCTCCAAGTAGGGAGATGGTTAATCAAGCGGCTGAAATGGGGAACCCGAGCACAAGGAGAGGAGAAATGAGGTGCGTTTTAGAAACCTTTCCCGATCTCACGGCATACCATCTTCTTGGTTTCACATGCATGTTTTGATGTAGGAAGATGCCCTTGTACCTGGAGATTTGAGACCCATGGGGTGGGTACCCCGCGGTATTACTTTAAAGTATCTGCGTTTGCTCATCCAACCTCACCAATCCTCTCAGCCCCAAGAGTGTCCAGCCTTATGTCTGATCCAGCTGTGGGTCTAGATATGGTCAATCCATGTTGCATCAGAGACCCTGAACGGATTTTGTAAGAATTTCTCTCTCTTTCACTCTCTTTGTTTTGTGGGATGTTTAAAGGAATTTATGTTTAGAATGGGTCTTGGCTGCTTTTCCCTGCTGTGTTTATGCCGCTTTACACCCTCTTGATTCACTTGCAGAGAGATATCGATACAAAGGTTTTCAGATTCTTACTAGTCAGATATATTCTTGTGCGGTGACTAGGGGGTGTTGAGTCCAGTTCACTGAGCAGGGAGTAGGCCTTGTCTATTACATATTTGGCTTATGGAGTGGTCTCTGAGCTAATTTCAAACCCCTGTTTTATGTATCACCCCACCTCACCTTTTCCATTAAGCAGCCATAGTGTGTCTTCTAAAGGTGTGACTCTGTTCTGTTTTGTAATTCAGTTCAAGTGTAGCGATTTTGACATTCCCTCTATAAGCGATATCTTAGGATAAGTGTCTTTTTCTGTGTGACTTATTTCACTTAGAATTATCGTTGCTAAATCCACTCATCATGGTGCTAACTAGCCTTATGACACTGATTTCATGGCTGAGTGATATTCCATTGTGCCAAGTACCACCATTTCTTTATCCATTTTTCTCTTTCCTGGGATATTGCAGGCGTAACAAAGTGGAGGTTCTTGGAAACAGAGCAGCCGTAAAGTTCTGGGTGCCTGTGTCTTGTTGATTTTTAGTTTTCCCAATTTATACGCCCATGAGTGGAAGTGCCCTATGCTCTCTAAGCTGTGTTTATTACTTTTTTCAGGACACACCGTACACTTCTCCAAAGTGCCTGTTGGCCATTTACGTCCCACCCATCAGCTTAGCAAGGCTTCCATGTCTCCATGGCCTGTCCTGCTTTTCTGGTTTTTACACTTTTTCAGCATGGCCCTTTTGACCGAGGTCAAGCGAGACTTCTTTGTAGCGCTGATTTGCCCTTCTGGCTTGCTTGGTTGGCCAAAAAGGGCGTATGCCTTTTTTCCTGAATATATTCAGGAAAAAAGGCATACGCCCTTTTTGGTCAAGGGCATCATTATCAACGTTTTGCCACTTTTCATGTGCTTTAAAGGCGAGTCGAATCTACCTCCTGAAATCGGTTTCTTGCAAATCTGCCTTGCTTTCAAATCCTCTTCGTTGCCTTCCCTCAATATATTTGTGGACGAGAGTTCTCATTTATAACTCTGCACGTTTGTGAATTGCAGTGCCCCTGAGCTCCATTTGTCTACTCGCTTTTTTGGGAGCTGGCCGCAAAAGAGCAGGATTGCTTCAGGCCCTATTTTGGTTCTGGGGGGCAGGCTGAGCCTGTGGTTCATTCTTCTTCCTGATGGGAAAATGGAGTGACCTGTGCCTGTCCCAAAACCTAGGGCTAGTCTCTCGTTGGTTGCCCGTCTTCCCGTTCATCCTCAGGACAAATTGCAACCTGTACGAAACAGGAGGTTAAAGGTGCTGATTCTCCAAGTAGGGAGATGGTTAGTCAAGCGGCTGGAATGACGAACCCGAGCACAAAGAGAGGAGAAATGAGGTGCCTTTTAGAAACCTTTCCCGATCTCACGGCTCACCATCTTCTGGGTTTCCCATGCATGTTTTGATGTAGGAAGATGCCCTTGTACCTGGAGATTTGAGACCCATGGGGGGGGGTACCCCGCGGTATTATTTTAAAGTATCTGCGTTTGCTCACCCAACCTCACCAATCCTCTCAGCCCCAAGAGTGTCCAGCCTTATGTCTCATCCAGCTGTGGGTCTAGATATGGTCAATCCAGGTGGCATAAGAGCCCCTGAACGGATTTTGTAAGAATTTCTCTCTCTTTCACTGTCTTTGTTTTGTGGGTTTTTTAAAGTAATGTATGTTTAGAATGGGGTTTGGCTGCTTTTCCCTGCTGTGTTTATGCCGCTTTACACCCTCTTGATTCACTTGCAGAGAGATATCGATACATAGGTTTTCAGATTCTTACGAGTCAGATATATTCTTGTGAGGTGACTAGGGGGTGTTGAGTCCAGTTCACTGAGCAGGGAGTAGGCCTTGTCTATTACATATTTGGCTTATGGAGCGGTCTCTGAGCTAATTTCAAACCCTTCTTCTATGCATCACCCCACCTCACCTTTCCCGTTAAGCAGCCATAGTGTGTCTTCTAAAGGTGTGACTCTGTTCTGTTTTGTAATTCAGTTCAAGTGCAGCGATTTTGACATTCCCTCTTTAAGCGATATCTTAGGATAAGTGTCTTTTTCTGTGTGACTTATTTCACTTAGAATCATCGTCGCTAAATCCACTCATCATGCCGCTAACTAGCCTTATGACATTGATTTCATGGCTGAGTGATATTCCATTGTGCCAAGTACCACCATTTGTTTATCCATTTTTCTCTTTCCTGGGATATTGAAGGTGTACCGAAGTGGAGGTTCTTGGAAACAGAGCAGCCGTAAAGTTTGGGGTGCCTGTGTCTTGTTGATTTTTAGTTTTCCCAATTTATACGCCCATGAGTGGAAGTGCCCTATGCTCTTTAAGCTGTGTTTATTACTTGTTTCAGGACACACCGTACACTTCTCCAGAGTGCCTGTTGGCAATTTACATCCCACCCATCAGCATAGCAAGGCTCCCATGTCTCCATGGCCTGTCCTGCTTTTCTGGTTTTTACACTTTTTTCAGCATGGCCCTTTAGACCGAGGGCAAGCGATACTTCTTTGTAGCGCTGATTTGCCCTTCCGGCTTGCTTGGTTGGCCAAAAAGGGCGTATGCGTTTTTTCCTGAATATATTCAGGAAAAAACGCATACGCCCTTTTTGGCCAAGGGCATCATTGTCAACGTTTTGCCGCTTTTCATGTGCTTTAAAGGCGAGTCGAATCTACCTCCTGAAATCGGTTTCTTGCAAATCTTCCTTGCTTTCAAATCCTCTTCGTTGCCTTCCCTCAATATATTTGTGGACGAGAGTTCTCATTTATAACTCTGCACGTTTGTGAATTGCAGTGCCCCTGAGCTCCATTTGTCTACTCGCTTTTTTGGGAGCTGGCCGCAAAAGAGCAGGATTGCTTCAGGCCCTATTTTGGTTCTGGGGGGCAGGGTGAGCCTGTGGTTCATTCTTCTTCCTGATGGGAAAATGGAGTGACCTGTGCCTGTCCCAAAACCTAGGGCTAGTCTCTCGTTGGTTGCCCGTCTTCCCGTTCATTCTCAGGACAAATTGCAACCTGTACGAAACAGGAGGTTAAAGGTGCTGATTCTCCAAGTAGGGAGATGGTTAGTCAAGCGGCTGGAATGACGAACCCGAGCACAAAGAGAGGAGAAATGAGGTGCCTTTTAGAAACCTTTCCCGATCTCACGGCTCACCATCTTCTGGGTTTCCCATGCATGTTTTGATGTAGGAAGATGCCCTTGTACCTGGAGATTTGAGACCCATGGGGGGGGTACCCCGCGGTATTATTTTAAAGTATCTGCGTTTGCTCACCCAACCTCACCAATCCTCTCAGCCCCAAGAGTGTCCAGCCTTATGTCTCATCCAGCTGTGGGTCTAGATATGGTCAATCCAGGTTGCATCAGAGACCCTGAACGGATTTTGTAAGAATTTCTCTCTCTTTCCCTGTCTTTGTTTTGTGGGTTTTCAAAAAGTTATTTATGTTTAGAATGGGGTTTGGCTCCTTTTCTCTGCTGTGTTTATGCCGTTTTACAGCCTCTTGATTCACTCGCAGATAGATATCGATACATAGATTTTCAGATTCTTACTAGTCAGATATATTCTTGTGCGGTGACTAGGGGGTGTTGAGTCCAGATCACTGAGCAGGGAGTAGGCCTTGTCTATTACATATTTGGCTTATGGAACGGTCTCTGAACTAATTTCTGACCCTTGTTTTATGCATCACCCCACCTCACCTTTCCCATTAAGAAGCCATAGTGTGTCTTCTAAAGGTGTGACTCTGTTCTGTTTTGTAATTCAGTTCAAGTGTAGCGATTTTGACATTCCCTCTATAAGCGATATCTTAGTTTAAGTGTCTTTTCTGTGTGACTTATTTCACTTAGAATCATCATACGTAAATTCACTCATCATGCTGCTAACTAGCCTTATGACATTGATTTCATGGCTGAGTGATATTCCATTGTGCCAAGTACCACCATTTGTTTATCCATTTTTCTCTTTCCTGGGATATTGAAGGTGTACCGAAGTGGAGGTTCTTGGAAACAGAGCAGCCGTAAAGTTTGGGGTGCCTGTGTGTTGTTGGTTTTTAGTTTTCCCAATTTATACGCCCATGAGTGGAAGTGCCCTATGCTCTCTAAGCTGTGTTTATTACTTGTTTCAGGACACACCGTACAGTTCTCCAGAGTGCCTGTTGGGAATTTACATCCCACCCATCAGTGTAGCAAGGCTCCCATGTCTCCATGGCCTGTCCTGTTTTTCTGGTTTTTACAGTTTGTTCAGCATGGCCCTTTTTACCGAGGGCATGCGAGACTTCTTTGTAACGCTGATTTGCCCTTCCGGCTTGCTTGGTTGGCCAAAAAGGGCGTATGCGTTTTTTCCTGAATATATTCAGGAAAGAACGCATACGCCCTTTTTGGCCAAGGGCATCATTGTCACCCTTTTGCGGCTTTTCATGTGCTTTAAAGGCGAGTCGAATCTACCTCCTGAAATCTGTTTCCTGCAAATCTGCCTTGCTTTCAAATCCTCTTCGTTGCCTTCCCTCAATATATTTGTGGACGAGAGTTCTCATTTATAACTCTGCACTTTTGTGAATTGCAGTGCCGCTGAGCTCCATTTGTCTACTCGCTTTTTTGGGAGCTGGCCGCAAAAACGCAGGATTGCTTCAGGCCCTATTTTGGTTCTGGGGGGCAGGCTGAGCCTGTGGTTCATTCTTCTTCCTGATGGGAAAATGGAGTGACCTGTGCCTGTCCCAACACCTAGGGCTAGTCTCTCGTTGGTTCCCCGTCTTCCCGTGCATCCTCAGGACAAATTGCAACCTGGACGAAACAGGAGGTTAAAGGTGCTGATTCTCCAAGTAGGGAGATGGTTAGTCAAGCGGCTGGAATGGCGAACCTGAGCACAAGGAGAGAAGTAATGAGGTGCGTTTTAGAAACCTTTCCCGATCCCACGGCATACCATCTTCTGGGTTTCCCATGCATGTGTTGATGTAGGAAGATGCCCTTGTACCTGGAGATTTGAGACCCATGGGGTGGGTACCCTGCGGTATTACTTTAAATGATCTTCGTTTGCTCACCCAACCTCACCAATCCTCTCAGCCCCAAGAGTGTCCAGCCTTATGTCTCATCCAGCTGTGGGTCTAGATATGGTCAATCCAGGTGGCATAAGAGCCCCTGAACGGATTTTGTAAGAATTTCTCTCTCTTTCACTGTCTTTGTTTTGTGGGTTTTTTAAAGTAATGTAGGTTTAGAATGGGGTTTGGCTGCTTTTCCCTGCTGTGTTTATGCCGCTTTACACCCTCTTGATTCACTTGCAGAGAGATATCGATACATAGGTTTTCAGATTCTTACTAGTCAGATATATTCTTGTGCGGTGACTAGGGGGTGTTGAGTCCAGTTCACTGAGCAGGGAGTAGGCCTTGTCTATTACATATTTGGCTTATGGAGCGGTCTCTGAGCTAATTTCAAACCCTTCTTCTATGCATCACCCCACCTCACCTTTCCCGTTAAGCAGCCATAGTGTGTCTTCTAAAGGTGTGACTCTGTTCTGTTTTGTAATTCAGTTCAAGTGCAGCGATTTTGACATTCCCTCTTTAAGCGATATCTTAGGATAAGTGTCTTTTTCTGTGTGACTTATTTCACTTAGAATCATCGTCGCTAAATCCACTCATCATGCCGCTAACTAGCCTTATGACATTGATTTCATGGCTGAGTGATATTCCATTGTGCCAAGTACCACCATTTCTTTATCCATTTTTCTCTTTCCTGGGATATTGAAGGTGTACCGAAGTGGAGGTTCTTGGAAACAGAGCAGCCGTAAAGTTTGGGGTGCCTGTGTCTTGTTTATTTTTAGTTTTCCCAATTTATACGCCCATGAGTGGAAGTGCCCTATGCTCTTTAAGCTGTGTTTATTACTTGTTTCAGGACACACCGTACACTTCTCCAGAGTGCCTGTTGGCAATTTACATCCCACCCATCAGCATAGCAAGGCTCCCATGTCTCCATGGCCTGTCCTGCTTTTCTGGTTTTTACACTTTTTTCAGCATGGCCCTTTAGACCGAGGGCAAGCGATACTTCTTTGTAGCGCTGATTTGCCCTTCCGGCTTGCTTGGTTGGCCAAAAAGGGCGTATGCGTTTTTTCCTGAATATATTCAGGAAAAAACGCATACGCCCTTTTTGGCCAAGGGCATCATTGTCAACCTTTTGCCGCTTTTCATGTGCTTTAAAGGCGAGTCGAATCTACCTCCTGAAATCTGTTTCCTGCAAATCTGCCTTGCTTTCAAATCCTCTTCGTTGCCTTCCCTCAATATATTTGTGGACGAGAGTTCTCATTTATAACTCTGCACGTTTGTGAATTGCAGTGCCCCTGAGCTCCATTTGTCTCCTCGCTTTTTTGGGAGCTGGCCGCAAAAGCGCAGGATTGCTTCAGGCCCTATTTTGGTTCTGGGGGGCAGGCTGAGCCTGTGGTTCATTCTTCTTCCTGATGGGAAAATGGAGTGACCTATGCCTGTCCCAACACCTAGGACTCGTCTCTCGTTGGTTCCCCGTCTTCCCGTTCATCCTCAGGACAAATTGCAACCTGTACAATCAGGAGGTTAAAGGTGCTGATTCTCCAAGTAGGGAGATGGTTAGTCAAGCGGCTGGAATGGCGAACTCGAGCACAAGGAGAGGAGAAATGAGGTGCGTTTTAGAAACCTTTCCCGATCTCACGGCATACCATCTTCTGGGTTTCCCATGCATGTTTTGATGTAGGAAGATGCCCTTGTACCTGGAGATTTGAGACCCATGGGGTGTGTACCCCGAGGTGTTATTTTAAGTATCTGCGTTTGCTCACCCAACCTCACCAATCCTCTCAGCCCCAAGAGTGTCCAGCCTTATGTTTCATCCAGTTGTGGGTCTAGATATGGTCAATCCAGGTTGCATCAGAGACCCTGAACGGATTTTGTAAGAATTTCTCTCTCTTTCACTGTCTTTGTTTTGTGGTTTTTTTAAAGTAATTTATGTTTAGAATGGGTCTTGGCTGCTTTTCCCTGCTGTGTTTATGCCGCTTTACACCCTCTTGATTCACTTGCAGAGAGATATCGATACATAGGTTTTCAGATTCTTACTAGTCAGATATATTCTTGTGCGGTGACTAGGGGGTGTTGAGTCCAGTTCACTGAGCAGGGAGTAGGCCTTGTCTATTACATATTTGGCTTATGGAGCGGTCTCTGAGCTTATTTCAAACCCTTGTTTTATGCATCACCCCACCTCACCTTTCCCGTTAAGCAGCCATAGTGTGTCTTCTAAAGGTGTGACTCTGTTCTGTTTTGTAATTCAGTTCAAGTGTAGCGATTTTGACATTCCCTCTATAAACGATATCTTAGGATAAGTGTCTTTTTCTGTGTGACTTATTTCACTTAGAATCATCGTCGCTAAATCCACTCATCATGGTGCTAACTAGCCTTATGACATTGATTTCATGGCTGAGTGATATTCCATTGTGCCAAATACCACCATTTGTTTATCCATTTTTCTCTTTCCTGGGATATTGAAGGTGTACCAAAGTGGAGGTTCTTGGAAACAGAGCAGCCGTAAATTTTGGGGTGCCTGTGTCTTGTTGAGTTTTAGTTTTCCCGATTTATACGCCCATGAGTGGAAGTGCCCTATGCTCTCTAAGCTGTGTTTATTACTTTTTTCAGGACACACCGTACACTTCTCCAGAGTGCCTGTTGGCAATTTACATCCCGCCCATCAGCGTAGCAAGGCTCCCATGTCTCCATGGCCTGTCCTGCTTTTCTGGTTTTTACACTTTCTTCAGCATGGCCCTTTTGACCGAGGGCAAGCGAGACTTCTTTGTAGCGCTGATTTGCCCTTCCGGCTTGCTTGGTTGGCCAAAAAGGGCGTATGCGTTTTTTCCTGAATATATTCAGGAAAAAACGCATACGCCCTTTTTGGCCAAGGGCATCATTGTCAACGTTTTGCCGCTTTTCATGTGCTTTAAAGGCGAGTCGAATCTACCTCCTGAAATCTGTTTCCTGCAAATCTGCCTTGCTTTCAAATCCTCTTCGTTGCCTTCCCTCAATATATTTGTGGACGAGAGTTATCATTTATAACTCTGCAAGTTTCTGAATTGCAGTGCCCCTGAGCTCCATTTGTCTCCTCGCTTTTTTGTGAGCTGGCCGCAAAAGCGCAGGATTGCTTCAGGCGTTATTCGGCTTCCATGGGGCCGGCGGAGCCTGTGGTTCATTCTTCTTCCTGATGGGAAAATGGAGTGACCTGTGCCTGTCCCAACACCTAGGGCTAGTCTCTCGTTGGTTCCCCATCTTCCCGTTCATCCTCAGGACAAATTGCAACCTGTACGAAACAGGAGGTTAAAGGTGCTGATTCTCCAAGTAGGGAGATGGTTAGTCAAGCGGCTGGAATGGCGAACCCGAGCACAAGGAGAGGAGAAATGAGGTGCGTTTTAGAAACCTTTCCCGATTTCACTGCATACCATCTTCTGGGTTTCCCTTGCATGTTTTGATGTAGGACGATGCCCTTGTACCTGGAGATTTGAGACACATGGCGTGGGTACCCCGCAGTGTTACTTTAAATTATCTGCATTTGCTCACCCAACCTCACCAACCCTTTCAGCCCCAAGAGTGTCCAGCCTTATGTCTCATCCAGCTGTGGGTCTAGATATGGTCAATCCAGGTTGTATCAGAGACCTTGAACGGATTTTGTAAGAATTTCTCTCTCTTTCACTGTCTTTCTTTTGTGGGATTTGTAAAGTAATTTATGTTTAGAATGTGTCTTGGCTGCTTTTCCCTGCTGTGTTTATGCCGCTTTACACCCTCTTGATTCACTTGCAGAGAGATATCGATACATAGGTTTTCAGATTCTTACTAGTCATATATATTCTTGTGCGGTGACTAGGGGGTGTTGAGTCCAGTTCACTGAGCAGGGAGTAGGCCTTGTCTATTACATATTTGGCTTATGGAGTGGTCTCTGAGCTAATTTCAAACCCTTGTTTTATGCATCACCCCACCTCACCTTTCCTGTTAAGCAGCCATAGTGTGTCTTCTAATGGTGGGACTCTGTTCTGTTTTGTAATTCAGTTCAAGTGTAGCGATTTTGACATTCCCTCTATAAGCGATATCTTAGGATAAGTGCCTTTTTCTGTGTGACTTATTTCACTTAGAACCATCGTACCTAAATCCACTCATCATGCTGCTAACTAGCCTTATGACATTGATTTCATGGCTGAGTGATATTCCATTGTGCCAAGTACCACCATTTGTTTATCCATTTTTCTCTTTCCTGGGATATTGAAGGTGTACCGAAGCGGAGGTTCTTGGCAACAGAGCAGCCGTAAAGTTTGGGGTGCCTGTGTCTTGTTGAGTTTTAGTTTTTCCAATTTATACCGCCCATGAGTGGAAGTGCCCTATGCTCTTTAAGCTGTGTTTATTACTTGTTTCAGGACACACCGTACACTTCTCCAGAGTGCCTGTTGGCAATTTACATCCCGCCCATCAGCGTAGCAAGGCTCCCATGTCTCCATAGCCTGTCCTGCTTTTCTGGTTTTTACACTTTTTTCAGCATGGCCCTTTTGACCGAGGGCAAGCGAGACTTCTTTGTAGCACTGATTTGCCCTTCCGGCTTGCTTGGTTGGCCAAAAAGGGCGTATGCGTTTTTTCCTGAATATATTCAGGAAAAAACGCATACGCCCTTTTTGGCCAAGGGCATCATTGTCAACGTTTTGCCGCTTTTCATGTGCTTTAAAGGCGAGTCGAATCTACCTCCTGAAATCTGTTTCCTGCAAATCTGCCTTGCTTTCAAATCCTCTTCCTTGCCTTCCCTTAATATATTTGTGGACGAGAGTTATCATTTATAACTCTGCAAGTTTCTGAATTGCAGTGCCCCTGAGCTCCATTTGTCTCCTCGCTTTTTTGTGAGCTGGCCGCAAAAGCGCAGGATTGCTTCAGGTGTTATTCGGCTTCCATGGGGCCGGCGGAGCCTGTGGTTCATTCTTCTTCCTGATGGGAAAATGGAGTGACCTGTGCCTGTCCCAACACCTAGGGCTAGTCTCTCGTTGGTTCCCCATCTTCCCGTTCATCCTCAGGACAAATTGCAACCTGTACGAAACAGGAGGTTAAAGGTGCTGATTCTCCAAGTAGGGAGATGGTTAGTCAAGCGGCTGGAATGGCGAACCCGATCACAAGGAGAGGAGAAATGAGGTGCGTTTTAGAAACCTTTCCCGATTTCACTGCATACCATCTTCTGGGTTTCGCTTGCAGGTTTTGATGTAGGAAGATGCCCTTGTACCTGGAGATTTGAGACACATGGCGTGGGTACCCCGCAGTGTTACTTTAAAGTATCTGCATTTGCTCACCCAACCTCACCAACCCTTTCAGCCCCAAGAGTGTCCAGCCTTATGTCTCATCCAGCTGTGGGTCTAGATATGGTCAATCCAGGTTGCATCAGAGACCCTGAACGGATTTTGTAAGAATTTCTCTCTCTTTCACTGTCTTTGCTTTGTGGGTTTTTTAAAGTAATGTATGTTTAGAATGGGGCTTGGCTGCTTTTCCCTGCTGTGTTTATGCCGCTTTACACCCTCTTGATTCACTTGCAGAGAGATATCGATACAAAGGTTTTCAGATTCTTACTAGTCAGATATATTCTTGTGCGGTGACTAGGGGGTGTTGAGTCCAGTTCACTGAGCAGGGAGTAGGCCTTGTCTATTACATATTTGGCTTATGCAGCGGTATCTGAGCTAATTTCAAACCCTTGTTCTATGCATCACCCCACCTCACCTTTCTCGTTAAGCAGCCATAGTGTGTCTTCTAATGGTGTGACTCTGTTCTGTTTTGTAATTCAGTTCAAGTGTAGCGATTTTGACATTCCCTCTATAAGCGATATCTTAGGATAAGTGTCTTTTTCTCTGTGACTTATTTCACTTAGAATCATCGTACCTAAATCCACTCATCATGCTGCTAACTAGCCTTATGACATAGATTTCATGGCTGAGTGATATTCCATTGTGCCAAGTACCACCATTTCTTTATCCATTTTTCTCTTTCCTGGGATATTGAAGGTGTACCGAAGTGGAGGTTCTTGGAAACAGAGCAGCCGTAAAGTTTGGGGTGCCTGTGTCTTGTTGATTTTTAGTTTTCCCAATTTATACGCCCATGAGTGGAAGTGCCCTATGCTCTCTAAGCTGTGTTTATTACTTTTTCAGGACACACCGTACACTTCTCCAGAGTGCCTGTTGGCAATTTACATCCCGCCCATCAGCGTAGCAAGGCTCCCATGTCTCCATGGCCTGTCCTGCTTTTCTGGTTTTTACACTTTCTTCAGCATGGCCCTTTTGACCGAGGGCAAGCGAGACTTCTTTGTAGCGCTGATTTGCCCTTCCGGCTTGCTTGGTTGGCCAAAAAGGGCGTATGCGTTTTTTCCTGAATATATTCAGGAAAAAACGCATACGCCCTTTTTGGCCAAGGTCATCATTGTCAATGTTTTGCTGCTTTTCATGTGCTTTAAAGGCGAGTCGAATCTACCTCCTGAAATCTGTTTCATGCAAATCTGCCTTGCTTTCAAATCCTCTTCGTTGCCTTCCCTCAATATATTTGTGGACGAGAGTTCTCATTTATAACTCTGCACGTTTGTGAATTGCAGTGCCCCTGAGCTCCATTTGTCTCCTCGCTTTTTTGGGAGCTGGCCGCAAAAGCGCAGGATTGCTTCAGGCCCTATTTTGGTTCTGGGGGGCAGGCTGAGCCTGTGGTTCATTCTTCTTCCTGATGGGAAAATGGAGTGACCTGTGCCTGTCCCAACACCTAGGGCTAGTCTCTCGTTGGTTCCCCGTCTTCCCGTTCATCCTCAGGACAAATTGCAACCTGTACGAAACAGGAGGTTAAAGGTGCTGATTCTCCAAGTAGGGAGATGTTTAGTTAAGCAGCTAGAAAGGTGAACCCGAGCACAAGGAGAGGAGAAATGAGGTGCGTTTTAGAAGCCTTTCCCGATCTCACGGCATACAAACCTCTGGGTTTCCCATGCATGTTTTGATGTAGGAAGATGCCCTTTTACCTGGAGATTTGAGACCCATGGGGTGGGTACCCCGCGGTATTACTTTAAAGTATCTGCGTTTGCTCACCCAACCTCACCAATCCTCTCAGCCCCAAGAGTGTCCAGCCTTATGTCTCATCCAGCTGTGGCTCTAGATATGGTCGAACCAGGTGGCATCAGAGCCCCTGAACTGATTTTGTAAGAATTTCTCTCTCTTTCACTGTCTTTGTTTTGTGGGTTTTTTTAAGTAATTTATGTTTAGAATGGGGCTTTGCTGCTTTTCCCTGCTGTGTTTATGCCGCTTTACACCCTCTTGATTCACTTGCAGAGAGATATCGATACATAGGTTTTCAGATTCTTACTAGTCAGATATATTCTTGTGCGGTGACTAGGGGGTGTTGAGTCCAGTTCACTGAGCAGGGGGTAGGCCTTGTCTATTACATATTTGGCTTATGGAGCGGTCTCTGAGCTAATTTCAAACCCTTGTTTTATGCATCACCCCACCTCACCTTTCCCGTTAAGCAGCCATAGTGTGTCTTCTAAAGGTGTGACTCTGTTCTGTTTTGTAATTCAGTTCAAGCGTAGCGATTTTGACATTCCCTCTATAAGCGATATCTTAGGATAAGTGTCTTTTTCTGAGTGACTTATTTCACTTAGAATCATCGTCGCTAAATCCACTCATCATGCTGCTAACTAGCCTTATGACATTGATTTCATGGCTGAGTGATATTCCATTGTGCCAAGTACCACCATTTGTTTATCCATTTTTCTCTTTCCTGGGATATTGAAGGTGTACTGAAGTGGAGGTTCTTGGAAACAGAGCAGCCGTAAAGTTTGGGGTGCCTGTGTCTTGTTGATTTTTAGTTTTCCGAATTTATACGCCCATGAGTGGAAGTGCCCTATGCTCTCTAAGCTGTGTTTATTACTTGTTTCAGGACACACCGTACACTTCTCCAGAGTGCCTGTTCGCAATTTACATCCCGCCCATCAGCGTAGCAAGGCTCCCATGTCTCCATGGCCTGTCCTGCTTTTCTGGTTTTTACACTTTGTTCAGCATGGCATTTTTGACCGAGGGCAAGCGAGACTTCTTTGTAGCACTGATTTGCCCTTCCGGCTTGCTTGGTTGGCCAAAAAGGGCGTATGCGATTTTTCCTGAATATATTCAGGAAAAAACGCATACGCCCTTTTTGGCCATGGGCATCATTGTCAACGTTTTGCCGCTTTTCATGTGCTTTAAAGGCGAGTCAAATCTACCTCCTGAAATCTGTTTCCTGAAAATCTGCCTTGCTTTCAAATCCTCTTCGTTGCCTTCCCTCCATATATTTGTGGACGAGAGTTCTCATTGATAACTCTGCACGTTTGTGAATTGCAGTGCCCCTGAGCTCCATTTGTCTCCTCGCTTTTTTGGGAGCTGGCCGCAAAAGCGCAGGATTGCTTCAGGCGCTATTTTGGTTCTGGGGGGCAGGCTGAGCCTGTGGTTCATTCTTCTTCCTGATGGGAAAATGGAGTGACCTGTGCCTGTCCCAACACCTAGGGCTAGTCTCTCGTTGGTTCCCCGTCTTCCCGTTCATCCTCAGGACAAATTGCAACCTGTACGAAACAGGAGGTTAAAGGTGCTGATTCTCCAAGTAGGGAGATGTTTAGTCAAGCGCCTAGAATGGCGAACCCGAGCACAAGGAGAGGAGAAATGAGGTGCGTTTTAGAAGCCTTTCCCGATCTCACGGCATACAATTCTCTGGGTTTCCCATGCATGTTTGGATGTAGGAAGATGCCCTTGTACCTGGAGATTTGAGACCCATGGGGTGGGTACCCCGCAGTATTACTTTAAAGTATCTGCGTTTGCTCACCCAACCTCACCAATCCTCTCAGCCCCAAGAGTGTCCAGCCTTATGTCTCATCCAGCTGTGGGTCTAGATATGGTCAATCCAGGTTGCATCAGAGACCCTGAACGGATTTTGTAGGAATTTCTCTCTCTTTCACTGTCTTTGTTTTGTGGGTTTTTTTAAGTTATTTATGTTTAGAATGGAGCTTGGCTGCTTTCCCCTGCTGTGTTTATGCCGCTTTACACCCTCTTGATTCACTTGCAGAGAGATATTGATACATAGGTTTTCAGATTTTTACTAGTCAGATATATTCTTGTGAGGTGACTAGGGGGTGTTGAGTCCAGTTCACTGAGCAGGGAGTAGGCCTTGTCTATTATATATTTGGCTTATGGAGTGGTCTCTGAGCTAATTTCAAACCCCTGTTTTATGTATCACCCCACCTCACCTTTTCCGTTAAGCAGCCATAGTGTGTCTTCTAAAGGTGTGACTCTGTTCTGTTTTGTAATTCAGTTCAAGTGTAGCGATTTTGACATTCTCTCTATAAGCGATATCTTAGGATAAGTGTCTTTTTCTGTGTGACTTATTTCACTTAGAATCATCGTCGCTAAATCCACTCATCATGCTGCTAACTAGCCTGATGACACTGATTTCATGGCTGAGTGATATTCCATTGTGCCAAGTACCACCATTTCTTTATCCATTTTTCTCTTTCCTGGGATATTGAAGGTGTACCGAAGTGGAGGTTCTTGGAAACAGAGCAGCCGTAAAGTTTGGGGTGCCTGTGTCTTGTTGATTTTTAGTTTTCCCAATTTATACGCCCATGAGTGGAAGTGCCCTATGCTCTCTACGCTGTGTTTATTACTTGTTTCAGGACACACCGTACACTTCTCCAGAGTGCCTGTTGGCAATTTACATCCCGCCCATCAGCGTAGCAAGGCTCCCATGTCTCCATGGCCTGTCCTGCTTTTCTGGTTTTTACACTTGGTTCAGCATGGCCCTTTTGACCGAGGGCAAGCGAGACTTCTTTGTAGCGCTGATTTGCCCTTCCGGCTTGCTTGGTTGGCCAAAAAGGGCGTATGCGATTTTTCCTGAATATATTCAGGAAAAAACGCATACGCCCTTTTTGGCCAAGGGCATCATTGTCAACGTTTTGCCGCTTTTCATGTGCTTTAAAGGCGAGTCGAATCTACCTCCTGAAATCTGTTTCCTGCAAATCTGCCTTGCTTTCAAATCCTCTTCGTTGCCTTCCCTCAATATATTTGTGGACGAGAGTTCTCATTTATAACTCTGCACGTTTGTGAATTGCAGTGCCCCTGAGCTCCATTTGTCTCCTCGCTTTTTTGGGAGCTGGCCGCAAAAGCGCAGGATTGTTCCAGGCCCTATTCGGCTTCCAGGGGGCAAGCGGAGCCTGTGGTTCATTCTTCTTCCTGATGGGAAAATGGAGTGACCTGTGCCTGTCCCAACACCTAGGGTTTGTCTCTCGTTGGTTCCCCGTCTTCTCGTTCATCCTCAGGACAAATTACAACCTGTACAAAACAGGAGGTTAAAGGTGCTGATTCTCCAAGTAGGGAGATGGTTAGTCAAGCGGCTGGAATGGCGAACCCGAGCACAAGGAGAGGAGAAATGAGGTGCGTTTTAGAAACCTTTCCCGATCTCATGGCATACCATCTTCTGTGTTTCCCATGCATGTTTTGATGTAGGAAGATGCCCTTGTACCTGGAGATTTGAGACCCATGGGGTGGGTACCCCGTGGAGTTACTTTAAAGTATCTGCATTTGCTCACCCAACCTCACCAATCCTCTCAGCCCCAAGAGTGTCCAGCCTTATGTCTCATCCAACTGTGGGTCTAGATATGGTCAATCCAGGTTGCATCAGAGACCCTGAACGGATTTTGTAAGAATTTCTCTCTCTTTCACTGTCTTTGTTTTGTGGGTTTTTTTAACTAATTTATGTTTAGAATGGGTCTTGGCTGCTTTTCCCTGCTGTGTTTATGCCGCTTTACACCCTCTTGATTCACTTGCAGAGAGATATCGATACATAGGTTTTCAGATTCTTACGAGTCAGATATATTCTTGTGCGGTGACTAGGGGGTGTTGAGTCCAGTTTACTGAGCAGGGAGTAGGCCTTGTCTATTACATATTTGGCTTATGGAGCGGTCTCTGAGCTAACTTCAAACCCTTGTTTTATGCATCACCCCACCTCACCTTTCCCGTTAAGCAGCCATAGTGTGTCTTCTAAAGGTGTGACTCTGTTCTATTTTGTAATTCAGTTCAAGCGTAGCGATTTTGACATTCCCTCTATAAGCGATATCTTAGGATAAGTGTCTTTTTCTGTGTGACTTATTTCACTTAGAATCATCGTATCTAAATCCACTCATCATGCTGCTAACTAGCCTTATGACATTGATTTCATGGCTGAGTGATATTCCATTGTGCCAAGTACCACCATTTCTTTATCCATTTTTCTCTTTCCTGGGATATTGAAGGTGTACCAAAGTGGAGGTTCTTGGAAACAGAGCAGCCGTAAAGTTTGGGGTGCCTGTGTCTTGTTGATTTTTAGTTTTCCCAATTTATATGCCCATGAATGGAAGTGCCCTATGCTCTCTAATTTGTGTTTATTACTTGTTTCAGGACACACCGTACAATTCTCCAGAGTGGCTGTTTAGCAATTTACATCCCGCCCATCAGCGTAGCAAGGCTCCCATGTCTCCATGGCCTGTCCTGCTTTTCTGGTTTTTACACTTTTTTCAGCATGGCCCTTTTGACCGAGGGCAAGCGAGACTTCCTTGTAGCGCTGATTTGCCCTTCCGGCTTGCTTGGTTGGCCAAAAAGGGCGTATGCGTTTTTTCCTGAATATATTCAGGAAAAAACGCATACGCCCTTTTTGGCCATGGGCATCATTGTCAACGTTTTGCCGCTTTTCATGTGCTTTACAGGCGAGTCAAATCTACCTCCTGAAATCTGTTTCCTGAAAATCTGCCTTGCTTTCAAATCCTCTTCGTTGCCTTCCCTCAATATATTTGTGGACGAGAGTTCTCATTGATAACTCTGCACGTTTGTGAATTGCAGTGCCCCTTAGCTCCATTTGTCTACTCGCTTTTTTGGGAGCTGGCCGCAAAAGCGCAGGATTGCTTCAGGCCCTATTTTGGTTCTGGGGGGCAGGCTGAGCCTGTGATTCATTCTTCTTCCTGATGGGAAAATGGAGTGACCTGTGCCTGTCCCAACACCTAGGGCTAGTCTCCCGTTGGTTGCCCGTCTTCCCGTTCATCCTCAGGACAAATTGCAACCTGTACGAAACAGGAGGTTAAAGGTGCTGATTCTCCAAGTAGGGAGATGTTTAGTCAAGCGCCTAGAATGGCGAACCCGAGCACAAGGAGAGGAGAAATGAGGTGCGTTTTAGAAGCCTTTCCCGATCTCACGGCATACAATTCTCTGGGTTTCCCATGCATGTTTGGATGTAGGAGGATGCCCTTGTACCTGGAGATTTAAGACCCATGGGGTGGGTACACCACGGTATTACTTTAATGTATCTGCGTTTGCTCACCCAACCTCACCAAACTTCTCAGCCCCAAGAGTGTCCAGCCTTATGTCTCATCCAGCTGTGGGTCTAGATATGGTCAATCCAGGTGGCATAAGAGCCCCTGAACTGATTTTGTAAGAATTTCTATCTCTTTCACTGTCTTTGTTTTGTGGGCTTTTTTAAGTAATTTATGTTTAGAATGGGGCTTGGCTGCTTTTCCCTGCCCTGTTTATGCCGCTTTACACCCTCTTGATTCACCTGCAGATAGATATCGATACATAGGTTTTCAGATTCTTACTAGTCAGATATATTCTTGTGCGGTGAATAGCGGGTGTTGAGTGCAGGTCACTGAGCAGGGAGTAGGCCTTTTCTATTACATATTTGGCTTATGGAACGGTGTCTGAGCTAATTTCAAACCCTTGTTTTATGCATCACCCCACCTCACCTTTCCCGTTAAGCAGCCATAGTGTGTCTTCTAAATGTGTGACTCTGTTCTGTTTTGTAATTCAGTTCAAGTGTAGCGATTTTGACATTCCCTCTATAAGCGATATCTTAGGATAAGTGCCTTTTTCTGTGTGACTTATTTCACTTAGAATCATCGTACCTAAATCCACTTATCATGCTGCTAACTAACCTTATGACATTGATTTCATGGCTGAGTGATATTCCATTGTGCCAAGTACCACCATTTCTTTATCCATTTTTTTCTTTCTGGGATATTGAAGGTTTACCGAAGTGGAGGTTCTTGGAAACAGAGCAGCCGTAAAGGTTGCAGTGCTTGTGTCTTGTTGATTTTTAGTTTTCTAATGTATACGCCCATGAGTGGAAGTGCTCTATGCTCTCTAAGCTGTGTTTATTACTTTTTTCAGGACACACCGTACACTTCTCCAGAGTGCCTGTTGGCAATTTACATCCCGCCCATCAGCGTAGCAAGGCTCCCATGTCTCCATGGCCTGTCCTGCTTTTCTGGTTTTTACACTTTTTTCAGCATGGCCCTTTTGACCGAGGGCAAGCGAGACTTCCTTGTAGCGCTGATTTGCCCTTCCGGCTTGCTTGGTTGGCCAAAAAGGGCGTATGCGTTTTTTCCTGAATATATTCAGGAAAAAACGCATACGCCCTTTTTGGCCATGGGCATCATTGTCAACGTTTTGCCGCTTTTCATGTGCTTTACAGGCGAGTCAAATCTACCTCCTGAAATCTGTTTCCTGAAAATCTGCCTTGCTTTCAAATCCTCTTCGTTGCCTTCCTTCAATATATTTGTGGACGAGAGTTCTCATTTATAACTCTGCACGTTTGTGAATTGCAGTGCCCCTGAGCTCCATTTGTCTCCTCGCTTTTTTGGGAGCTGGCCGCAAAAGCGCAGGATTGCTTCAGGCCCTATTTTGGTTTTGGGGGGCAGGCTGAGCCTGTGGTTCATTCTTCTTCCTGATGGGAAAATGGAGTGACCTGTGCCTGTCTCAACACCTAGGGCTAGTCTCTCTTTGGTTCCCCGTCTTCCCGTTCATCCTCAGGAAAATTGCAACCTGTACGATACAGGAGTTTAAAGATGCTGATTCTCCAAGTAGGGAGATGGTTAATCAAGCGGCTGAAATGGGGAACCCGAGCACAAGGAGAGGAGAAATGAGGTGCGTTTTAGAAACCTTTCCCGATCTCACGGCATACCATCTTCTTGGTTTCACATGCATGTTTTGATGTAGGAAGATGCCCTTGTACCTGGAGATTTGAGACCCATGGGGTGGGTACCCCGCGGTATTACTTTAAAGTATCTGCGTTTGCTCATCCAACCTCACCAATCCTCTCAGCCCCAAGAGTGTCCAGCCTTATGTCTGATCCAGCTGTGGGTCTAGATATGGTCAATCCATGTTGCATCAGAGACCCTGAACGGATTTTGTAAGAATTTCTCTCTCTTTCACTCTCTTTGTTTTGTGGGATGTTTAAAGGAATTTATGTTTAGAATGGGTCTTGGCTGCTTTTCCCTGCTGTGTTTATGCCGCTTTACACCCTCTTGATTCACTTGCAGAGAGATATCGATACATAGGTTTTCAGATTCTTACTAGTCAGATATATTCTTGTGCGGTGACTAGGGGGTGTTGAGTCCAGTTCACTGAGCAGGGAGTAGGCCTTGTCTATTACATATTTGGCTTATGGAGTGGTCTCTGAGCTAATTTCAAACCCCTGTTTTATGTATCACCCCACCTCACCTTTTCCATTAAGCAGCCATAGTGTGTCTTCTAAAGGTGTGACTCTGTTCTGTTTTGTAATTCAGTTCAAGTGTAGCGATTTTGACATTCCCTCTATAAGCGATATCTTAGGATAAGTGTCTTTTTCTGTGTGACTTATTTCACTTAGAATTATCGTTGCTAAATCCACTCATCATGGTGCTAACTAGCCTTATGACACTGATTTCATGGCTGAGTGATATTCCATTGTGCCAAGTACCACCATTTCTTTATCCATTTTTCTCTTTCCTGGGATATTGCAGGCGTAACAAAGTGGAGGTTCTTGGAAACAGAGCAGCCGTAAAGTTCTGGGTGCCTGTGTCTTGTTGATTTTTAGTTTTCCCAATTTATACGCCCATGAGTGGAAGTGCCCTATGCTCTCTAAGCTGTGTTTATTACTTTTTTCAGGACACACCGTACACTTCTCCAGAGTGCCTGTTGGCCATTTACGTCCCACCCATCAGCTTAGCAAGGCTTCCATGTCTCCATGGCCTGTCCTGCTTTTCTGGTTTTTACACTTTTTCAGCATGGCCCTTTTGACCGAGGTCAAGCGAGACTTCTTTGTAGCGCTGATTTGCCCTTCTGGCTTGCTTGGTTGGCCAAAAAGGGCGTATGCCTTTTTTCCTGAATATATTCAGGAAAAAACGCATACGCCCTTTTTGGTCAAGGGCATCATTATCAACGTTTTGCCAGTTTTCATGTGCTTTAAAGGCGAGTCGAATCTACCTCCTGAAATCGGTTTCTTGCAAATCTTCCTTGCTTTCAAATCCTCTTCGTTGCCTTCCCTCAATATATTTGTGGACGAGAGTTCTCATTTATAACTCTGCACGTTTGTGAATTGCAGTGCCCCTGAGCTCCATTTGTCTACTCGCTTTTTTGGGAGCTGGCCGCAAAAGAGCAGGATTGCTTCAGGCCCTATTTTGGTTCTGGGGGGCAGGCTGAGCCTGTGGTTCATTCTTCTTCCTGATGGGAAAATGGAGTGACCTGTGCCTGTCCCAAAACCTAGGGCTAGTCTCTCGTTGGTTGCCCGTCTTCCCGTTCATCCTCAGGACAAATTGCAACCTGTACGAAACAGGAGGTTAAAGGTGCTGATTCTCCAAGTAGGGAGATGGTTAGTCAAGCGGCTGGAATGACGAACCCGAGCACAAAGAGAGGACAAATGAGGTGCCTTTTAGAAACCTTTCCCGATCTCACGGCTCACCATCTTCTGGGTTTCCCATGCATGTTTTGATGTAGGAAGATGCCCTTGTACCTGGAGATTTGAGACCCATGGGGGGGGGTACCCCGCGGTATTATTTTAAAGTATCTGCGTTTGCTCACCCAACCTCACCAATCCTCTCAGCCCCAAGAGTGTCCAGCCTTATGTCTCATCCAGCTGTGAGTCTAGATATGGTCAATCCAGGTGGCATAAGAGCCCCTGAACGGATTTTGTAAGAATTTCTCTCTCTTTCACTGTCTTTGTTTTGTGGGTTTTTTAAAGTAATGTATGTTTAGAATGGGGTTTGGCTGCTTTTCCCTGCTGTGTTTATGCCGCTTTACACCCTCTTGATTCACTTGCAGAGAGATATCGATACATAGGTTTTCAGATTCTTACGAGTCAGATATATTCTTGTGCGGTGACTAGGGGGTGTTGAGTCCAGTTCACTGAGCAGGGAGTAGGCCTTGTCTATTACATATTTGGCTTATGGAGCGGTCTCTGAGCTAATTTCAAACCCTTCTTCTATGCATCACCCCACCTCACCTTTCCCGTTAAGCAGCCATAGTGTGTCTTCTAAAGGTGTGACTCTGTTCTGTTTTGTAATTCAGTTCAAGTGCAGCGATTTTGACATTCCCTCTTTAAGCGATATCTTAGGATAAGTGTCTTTTTCTGTGTGACTTATTTCACTTAGAATCATCGTCGCTAAATCCACTCATCATGCCGCTAACTAGCCTTATGACATTGATTTCATGGCTGAGTGATATTCCATTGTGCCAAGTACCACCATTTGTTTATCCATTTTTCTCTTTCCTGGGATATTGAAGGTGTACCGAAGTGGAGGTTCTTGGAAACAGAGCAGCCGTAAAGTTTGGGGTGCCTGTGTCTTGTTGATTTTTAGTTTTCCCAATTTATACGCCCATGAGTGGAAGTGCCCTATGCTCTTTAAACTGTGTTTATTACTTGTTTCAGGACACACCGTACACTTCTCCAGAGTGCCTGTTGGCAATTTACATCCCACCCATCAGCATAGCAAGGCTCCCATGTCTCCATGGCCTGTCCTGCTTTTCTGGTTTTTACACTTTTTTCAGCATGGCCCTTTAGACCGAGGGCAAGCGATACTTCTTTGTAGCGCTGATTTGCCCTTCCGGCTTGCTTGGTTGGCCAAAAAGGGCGTATGCGTTTTTTCCTGAATATATTCAGGAAAAAACGCATACGCCCTTTTTGGCCAAGGGCATCATTGTCAACGTTTTGCCGCTTTTCATGTGCTTTAAAGGCGAGTCGAATCTACCTCCTGAAATCGGTTTCTTGCAAATCTTCCTTGCTTTCAAATCCTCTTCGTTGCCTTCCCTCAATATATTTGTGGACGAGAGTTCTCATTTATAACTCTGCACGTTTGTGAATTGCAGTGCCCCTGAGCTCCATTTGTCTACTCGCTTTTTTGGGAGCTGGCCGCAAAAGCGCAGGATTGCTTCAGGCCCTATTTTGGTTCTGGGGGGCAGGGTGAGCCTGTGGTTCATTCTTCTTCCTGATGGGAAAATGGAGTGACCTGTGCCTGTCCCAAAACCTAGGGCTAGTCTCTCGTTGGTTGCCCGTCTTCCCGTTCATCCTCAGGACAAATTACAACCTGTACGAAACAGGAGGTTAAAGGTGCTGATTCTCCAAGTAGGGAGATGGTTAGTCAAGCGGCTGGAATGACGAACCCGAGCACAAAGAGAGGAGAAATGAGGTGCCTTTTAGAAACCTTTCCCGATCTCACGGCTCACCATCTTCTGGGTTTCCCATGCATGTTTTGATGTAGGAAGATGCCCTTGTACCTGGAGATTTGAGACCCATGGGGGGGGGTACCCCGCGGTATTATTTTAAAGTATCTGCGTTTGCTCACCCAACCTCACCAATCCTCTCAGCCCCAAGAGTGTCCAGCCTTATGTCTCATCCAGCTGTGGGTCTAGATATGGTCAATCCAGGTTGCATCAGAGACCCTGAACGGATTTTGTAAGAATTTCTCTCTCTTTCCCTGTCTTTGTTTTGTGGGTTTTCAAAAAGTTATTTATGTTTAGAATGGGGTTTGGCTCCTTTTCCCTGCTGTGTTTATGCCGTTTTACAGCCTCTTGATTCACTCGCAGATAGATATCGATACATAGATTTTCAGATTCTTACTAGTCAGATATATTCTTGTGCGGTGACTAGGGGGTGTTGAGTCCAGATCACTGAGCAGGGAGTAGGCCTTGTCTATTACATATTTGGCTTATGGAACGGTCTCTGAACTAATTTCTGACCCTTGTTTTATGCATCACCCCACCTCACCTTTCCCATTAAGAAGCCATAGTGTGTCTTCTAAAGGTGTGACTCTGTTCTGTTTTGTAATTCAGTTCAAGTGTAGCGATTTTGACATTCCCTCTATAAGCGATATCTTAGTTTAAGTGTCTTTTCTGTGTGACTTATTTCACTTAGAATCATCATACGTAAATTCACTCATCATGCTGCTAACTAGCCTTATGACATTGATTTCATGGCTGAGTGATATTCCATTGTGCCAAGTACCACCATTTGTTTATCCATTTTTCTCTTTCCTGGGATATTGAAGGTGTACCGAAGTGGAGGTTCTTGGAAACAGAGCAGCCGTAAAGTTTGGGGTGCCTGTGTGTTGTTGGTTTTTAGTTTTCCCAATTTATACGCCCATGAGTGGAAGTGCCCTATGCTCTCTAAGCTGTGTTTATTACTTGTTTCAGGACACACCGTACAGTTCTCCAGAGTGCCTGTTGGCAATTTACATCCCACCCATCAGTGTAGCAAGGCTCCCATGTCTCCATGGCCTGTCCTGTTTTTCTGGTTTTTACAGTTTGTTCAGCATGGCCCTTTTTACCGAGGGCATGCGAGACTTCTTTGTAACGCTGATTTGCCCTTCCGGCTTGCTTGGTTGGCCAAAAAGGGCGTATGCGTTTTTTCCTGAATATATTCAGGAAAGAACGCATACGCCCTTTTTGGCCAAGGGCATCATTGTCACCCTTTTGCGGCTTTTCATGTGCTTTAAAGGCGAGTCGAATCTACCTCCTGAAATCTGTTTCCTGCAAATCTGCCTTGCTTTCAAATCCTCTTCGTTGCCTTCCCTCAATATATTTGTGGACGAGAGTTCTCATTTATAACTCTGCACTTTTGTGAATTGCAGTGCCGCTGAGCTCCATTTGTCTACTCGCTTTTTTGGGAGCTGGCCGCAAAAACGCAGGATTGCTTCAGGCCCTATTTTGGTTCTGGGGGGCAGGCTGAGCCTGTGGTTCATTCTTCTTCCTGATGGGAAAATGGAGTGACCTGTGCCTGTCCCAACACCTAGGGCTAGTCTCTCGTTGGTTCCCCGTCTTCCCGTGCATCCTCAGGACAAATTGCAACCTGGACGAAACAGGAGGTTAAAGGTGCTGATTCTCCAAGTAGGGAGATGGTTAGTCAAGCGGCTGGAATGGCGAACCCGAGCACAAGGAGAGAAGTAATGAGGTGCGTTTTAGAAACCTTTCCCGATCCCACGGCATACCATCTTCTGGGTTTCCCATGCATGTTTTGATGTAGGAAGATGCCCTTGTACCTGGAGATTTGAGACCCATGGGGTGGGTACCCTGCGGTATTACTTTAAATTATCTTCGTTTGCTCACCCAACCTCACCAATCCTCTCAGCCCCAAGAGTGTCCAGCCTTATGTCTCATCCAGCTGTGGGTCTAGATATGGTCAATCCAGGTGGCATAAGAGCCCCTGAACGGATTTTGTAAGAATTTCTCTCTCTTTCACTGTCTTTGTTTTGTGGGTTTTTTAAAGTAATTTATGTTTAGAATGGGTCTTGGCTGCTTTTCCCTGCTGTGTTTATGCCGCTTTACACCCTCTTGATTCACTTGCAGAGAGATATCGATACATAGGTTTTCAGATTCTTACTAGTCAGATATATTCTTGTGCGGTGACTAGGGGGTGTTGAGTCCAGTTCACTGAGCAGGGAGTAGGCCTTGTCTATTACATATTTGGCTTATGGAGCGGTCTCTGAGCTTATTTCAAACCCTTGTTTTATGCATCACCCCACCTCACCTTTCCCGTTAAGCAGCCATAGTGTGTCTTCTAAAGGTGTGACTCTGTTCTGTTTTGTAATTCAGTTCAAGTGTAGCGATTTTGACATTCCCTCTATAAACGATATCTTAGGATAAGTGTCTTTTTCTGTGTGACTTATTTCACTTAGAATCATCGTCGCTAAATCCACTCATCATGGTGCTAACTAGCCTTATGACATTGATTTCATGGCTGAGTGATATTCCATTGTGCCAAATACCACCATTTGTTTATCCATTTTTCTCTTTCCTGGGATATTGAAGGTGTACCAAAGTGGAGGTTCTTGGAAACAGAGCAGCCGTAAAGTTTGGGGTGCCTGTGTCTTGTTGAGTTTTAGTTTTCCCGATTTATACGCCCATGAGTGGAAGTGCCCTATGCTCTCTAAGCTGTGTTTATTACTTGTTTCAGGACACACCGTACACTTCTCCAGAGTGCCTGTTGGCAATTTACATCCCGCCCATCAGCGTAGCAAGGCTCCCATGTCTCCATGGCCTGTCCTGCTTTTCTGGTTTTTACACTTTCTTCAGCATGGCCCTTTTGACCGAGGGCAAGCGAGACTTCTTTGTAGCGCTGATTTGCCCTTCCGGCTTGCTTGGTTGGCCAAAAAGGGCGTATGCGTTTTTTCCTGAATATATTCAGGAAAAAACGCATACGCCCTTTTTGGCCAAGGGCATCATTGTCAACGTTTTGCCGCTTTTCATGTGCTTTAAAGGCGAGTCGAATCTACCTCCTGAAATCTGTTTCCTGCAAATCTGCCTTGCTTTCAAATCCTCTTCGTTGCCTTCCCTCAATATATTTGTGGACGAGAGTTCTCATTTATAACTCTGCACGTTTGTGAATTGCAGTGCCCCTGAGCTCCATTTGTCTACTCGCTTTTTTGGGAGCTGGCCGCAAAAGCGCAGGATTGCTTCAGGCCCTATTTTGGTTCTGGGGGGCAGGCTGAGCCTGTGGTTCATTCTTCTTCCTGATGGGAAAATGGAGTGACCTGTGCCTGTCCCAACACCTAGGGCTAGTCTCTCGTTGGTTCCCCGTCTTCCCGTTCATCCTCAGGACAAATTGCAACCTGTATGAAACAGGAGGTTAAAGGTGCTGATTCTCCAAGTAGGGAGATGGTTAGTCAAGCGGCTGGAATGTCGAACCCGAGCACAAGGAGAGGAGAAATGAGGTGCGTTTTAGAAACCTTTCCCGATCTCACGGCATACCATCTTCTGGGTTTCCCATGCATGTGTTGATGTAGGAAGATGCCCTTGTACCTGGAGATTTGAGACCCATGGGGTGTGTACCCTGCGGTTTTACTTTAAAGTATCTGCATTTTCTCACCCAACCTCACCAATCCTCTCAGCCCCAAGAGTGTCCAGCCTTATGTCTCATCCAGCTGTGGGTCTAGATATGGTCAATCCAGGTTGTATCAGAGACCTTGAACGGATTTTGTAAGAATTTCTCTCTCTTTCACTGTCTTTGTTTTGTGGGATTTGTAAAGTAATTTATGTTTAGAATGTGTCTTGGCTGCTTTTCCCTGCTGTGTTTATGCCGCTTTACACCCTCTTGATTCACTTGCAGAGAGATATCGATACATAGGTTTTCAGATTCTTACTAGTCATATATATTCTTGTGCGGTGACTAGGGGGTGTTGAGTCCAGTTCACTGAGCAGGGAGTAGGCCTTGTCTATTACATATTTGGCTTATGGAGTGGTCTCTGAGCTAATTTCAAACCCTTGTTTTATGCATCACCCCACCTCACCTTTCCTGTTAAGCAGCCATAGTGTGTCTTCTAATGGTGTGCCTCTGTTCTGTTTTGTAATTCAGTTCAAGTGTAGCGATTTTGACATTCCCTCTATAAGCGATATCTTAGGATAAGTGCCTTTTTCTGTGTGACTTATTTCACTTAGAATCATCGTACCTAAATCCACTCATCATGCTGCTAACTAGCCTTATGACATTGATTTCATGGCTGAGTGATATTCCATTGTGCCAAGTACCACCATTTGTTTATCCATTTTTCTCTTTCCTGGGATATTGAAAGTGTACCGAAGCGGAGGTTCTTGGCAACAGAGCAGCCGTAAAGTTTGGGGTGCCTGTGTCTTGTTGAGTTTTAGTTTTTCCAATTTATACCGCCCATGAGTGGAAGTGCCCTATGCTCTTTAAGCTGTGTTTATTACTTGTTTCAGGACACACCGTACACTTCTCCAGAGTGCCTGTTGGCAATTTACATCCCGCCCATCAGCGTAGCAAGGCTCCCATGTCTCCATGGCCTGTTCTGCTTTTCTGGTTTTTACACTTTTTTCAGCATGGCCCTTTTGACCGAGGGCAAGCGAGACTTCTTTGTAGCACTGATTTGCCCTTCCGGCTTGCTTGGTTGGCCAAAAAGGGCGTATGCGTTTTTTCCTGAATATATTCAGGAAAAAACGCATACGCCCTTTTTGGCCAAGGGCATCATTGTCAACGTTTTGCCGCTTTTCATGTGCTTTAAAGGCGAGTCGAATCTACCTCCTGAAATCTGTTTCCTGCAAATCTGCCTTGCTTTCAAATCCTCTTCGTTGCCTTCCCTCAATATATTTGTGGACGAGAGTTATCATTTATAACTCTGCAAGTTTCTGAATTGCAGTGCCCCTGAGCTCCATTTGTCTCCTCGCTTTTTTGTGAGCTGGCCGCAAAAGCGCAGGATTTCTTCAGGCGTTATTCGGCTTCCATGGGGCCGGCGGAGCCTGTGGTTCATTCTTCTTCCTGATGGGAAAATGGAGTGACCTGTGCCTGTCCCAAAACCTAGGGCTAGTCTCTCGTTGGGTTCCCCATCTTCCCGTTCATCCTCAGGACAAATTGCAACCTGTACGAAACAGGAGGTTAAAGGTGCTGATTCTCCAAGTAGGGAGATGGTTAGTCAAGCGGCTGGAATGGCGAACCCGAGCACAGGAGAGGAGAAATGAGGTGCGTTTTAGAAACCTTTCCCGATTTCACTGCATACCATCTTCTAGGTTTCCCTTGCATGTTTTGATGTAGGACGATGCCCTTGTACCTGGAGATTTGAGACACATGGCGTGGGTACCCCGCAGTGTTACTTTAAATTATCTGCATTTGCTCACCCAACCTCACCAACCCTTTCAGCCCCAAGAGTGTCCAGCCTTATGTCTCATCCAGCTGTGGGTCTAGATATGGTCAATCCAGGTTGCATCAGAGACCCTGAACGGATTTTGTAAGAATTCTCTCTCTTTCACTGTCTTAGTTTTGTGGGATTTTTAAAGTAATTTAAGTTTAGAATGGGGCTTGGCTGCTTTTCCCTGCTGTGTTTATGCCGCTTTACACCCTCTTGATTCACTTGCAGAGAGATATCGATACAAAGGTTTTCAGATTCTTACTAGTCAGATATATTCTTGTGCGGTGACTAGGGGGTGTTGAGTCCAGTTCACTGAGCAGGGAGTAGGCCTTGTCTATTACATATTTGGGCTTATGCAGCGGTATCTGAGCTAATTTCAAACCCTTGTTCTATGCATCACCCCACCTCACCTTTCCCGTTAAGCAGCCATAGTGTGTCTTCTAATGGTGTGACTCTGTTCTGTTTTGTAATTCAGTTCAAGTGTAGCGATTTTGACATTCCCTCTATAAGCGATATCTTAGGATAAGTGTCTTTTTCTCTGTGACTTATTTCACTTAGAATCATCGTACCTAAATCCACTCATCATGCTGCTAACTAGCCTGATGACATAGATTTCATGGCTGAGTGATATTCCATTGTGCCAAGTACCACCATTTCTTTATCCATTTTTCTCTTTCCTGGGATATTGAAGGTGTACCGAAGTGGAGGTTCTTGGAAACAGAGCAGCCGTAAAGTTTGGGGTGCCTGTGTCTTGTTGATTTTTAGTTTTCCCAATTTATACGCCCATGAGTGGAAGTGCCCTATGCTCTCTAAGCTGTGTTTATTACTTGTTTCAGGACACACCGTACACTTCTCCAGAGTGCCTGTTGGCAATTTACATCCCGCCCATCAGCGTAGCAAGGCTCCCATGTCTCCATGGCCTGTCCTGCTTTTCTGGTTTTTACACTTTGTTCAGCATGGCCCTTTTGACCGAGGGCAAGCGAGACTTCTTTGTAGCGCTGATTTGCCCTTCCGGCTTGCTTGGTTGGCCAAAAAGGGCGTATGCGTTTTTTCCTGAATATATTCAGGAAAAAACGCATAAGCCCTTTTTGGCCAAGGGCATCATTGTCAACGTTTTGCTGCTTTTCATGTGCTTTAAAGGCGAGTCGAATCTACCTCCTGAAATCTGTTTCATGCAAATCTGCCTTGCTTTCAAATTCTCTTCGTTGCCTTCCCTCAATATATTTGTGGACGAGAGTTCTCATTTATAACTCTGCACGTTTGTGAATTGCAGTGCCCCTGAGCTCCATTTGTCTCCTCGCTTTTTTGGGAGCTGGCCGCAAAAGAGCAGGATTGCTTCAGGCCCTATTTTGGTTCTGGGGGGCAGGCTGAGCCTGTGGTTCATTCTTCTTCCTGATGGGAAAATGGAGTGACCTGTGCCTGTCCCAACACCTAGGGCTAGTCTCTCGTTGGTTCCCCGTCTTCCCGTTCATCCTCAGGACAAATTGCAACCTGTACGAAACAGGAGGTTAAAGGTGCTGATTCTCCAAGTAGGGAGATGTTTAGTCAAGCGGCTAGAATGGTGAACCCGAGCACAAGGAGAGGAGAAATGAGGTGCGTTTTAGAAGCCTTTCCCGATCTCACGGCATACAAACCTCTGGGTTTCCCATGCATGTTTTGATGTAGGAAGATGCCCTTGTACCTGGAGATTTGAGACCCATGGGGTGGGTACCCCGCGGTATTACTTTAAAGTATCTGCGTTTGCTCACCCAACCTCACCAATCCTCTCAGCCCCAAGAGTGTCCAGCCTTATGTCTCATCCAGCTGTGGCTCTAGATATGGTCGAACCAGGTGGCATCAGAGCCCCTGAACGGATTTTGTAAGAATTTCTCTCTCTTTCACTGTCTTTGTTTTGTGGGTTTTTTTAAGTAATTTATGTTTAGAATGGGGCTTTGCTGCTTTTCCCTGCTGTGTTTATGCCGCTTTACACCCTCTTGATTCACTTGCAGAGAGATATCGATACATAGGTTTTCAGATTCTTACTAGTCAGATATATTCTTGTGCGGTGACTAGGGGGTGTTGAGTCCAGTTCACTGAGCAGGGCGTAGGCCTTGTCTATTACATATTTGGCTTATGGAGCGGTCTCTGAGCTAATTTCAAACCCTTGTTTTATGCATCACCCCACCTCACCTTTCCCGTTAAGCAGCCATAGTGTGTCTTCTAAAGGTGTGACTCTGTTCTGTTTTGTAATTCAGTTCAAGCGTAGCGATTTTGACATTCCCTCTATAAGCGATATCTTAGGATAAGTGTCTTTTTCTGAGTGACTTATTTCACTTAGAATCATCGTCGCTAAATCCAATCATCATGCTGCTAACTAGCCTTATGACATTGATTTCATGGCTGAGTGATATTCCATTGTGCCAAGTACCACCATTTGTTTATCCATTTTTCTCTTTCCTGGGATATTGAAGGTGTACTGAAGTGGAGGTTCTTGGAAACAGAGCAGCCGTAAAGTTTGGGGTGCCTGTGTCTTGTTGATTTTTAGTTTTCCGAATTTATACGCCCATGAGTGGAAGTGCCCTATGCTCTCTAAGCTGTGTTTATTACTTGTTTCAGGACACACCGTACACTTCTCCAGAGTGCCTGTTGGCAATTTACATCCCGCCCATCAGCGTAGCAAGGCTCCCATGTCTCCATGGCCTGTCCTGCTTTTCTGGTTTTTACACTTTTTTCAGCATGGCATTTTTGACCGAGGGCAAGCGAGACTTCTTTGTAGCACTGATTTGCCCTTCCGGCTTGCTTGGTTGGCCAAAAAGGGCGTATGCGATTTTTCCTGAATATATTCAGGAAAAAACGCATACGCCCTTTTTGGCCATGGGCCTCATTGTCAACGTTTTGCCGCTTTTCATGTGCTTTACAGGCGAGTCAAATCTACCTCCTGAAATCTGTTTCCTGAAAATCTGCCTTGCTTTCAAATCCTCTTCGTTGCCTTCCCTCAATATATTTGTGGACGAGAGTTCTCATTTATAACTCTGCACGTTGGTGAATTGCAGTGCCCCTGAGCTCCATTTGTCTACTCGCTTTTTTGGGAGCTGGCCGCAAAAGCGCAGGATTGCTTCAGGCCCTATTTTGGTTCTGGGGGGCAGGCTGAGCCTGTGATTCATTCTTCTTCCTGATGGGAAAATGGAGTGACCTGTGCCTGTCCCAACACCTAGGGCTAGTCTCCCGTTGGTTGCCCGTCTTCCCGTTCATCCTCAGGACAAATTGCAACCTGTACGAAACAGGAGGTTAAAGGTGCTGATTCTCCAAGTAGGGAGATGTTTAGTCAAGCGCCTAGAATGGCGAACCCGAGCACAAGGAGAGGAGAAATGAGGTGCGTTTTAGAAGCCTTTCCCGATCTCACGGCATACAATTCTCTGGGTTTCCCATGCATGTTTGGATGTAGGAAGATGCCCTTGTACCTGGAGATTTAAGACCCATGGGGTGGGTACCCCACGGTATTACTTTAATGTATCTGCGTTTGCTCACCCAACCTCACCAAACTTCTCAGCCCCAAGAGTGTCCAGCCTTATGTCTCATCCAGCTGTGGGTCTAGATATGGTCAATCCAGGTGGCATAAGGGCCCCTGAACTGATTTTGTAAGAATTTCTATCTCTTTCACTGTCTTTGTTTTGTGGGTTTTTTTAAGTAATTTATGTTTAGAATGGGGCTTGGCTGCTTTTCCCTGCCCTGTTTATGCCGCTTTACACCCTCTTGATTCACCTGCAGAGAGATATCGATACATAGGTTTTCAGATTCTTACTACTCAGATATATTCTTGTGCGGTGAATAGCGGGTGTTGAGTGCAGGTCACTGAGCAGGGAGTAGGCCTTTTCTATTACATATTTGGCTTATGGAACGGTGTCTGAGCTAATTTCAAACCCTTGTTTTATGCATCAGCCCACCTCACCTTTCCCGTTAAGCAGCCATAGTGTGTCTTCTAAATGTGTGACTCTGTTCTGTTTTGTAATTCAGTTCAAGTGTAGCGATTTTGACATTCCCTCTATAAGCGATATCTTAGGATAAGTGTCTTTCGCTGTGTGACTTATTTCACTTAGAATCATCGTACCTAAATCCACTTATCATGCTGCTAACTAACCTTATGACATTGATTTCATGGCTGAGTGATATTCCATTGTGCCAAGTACCACCATTTCTTTATCCATTTTTCTCTTT
The DNA here is from genome assembly GCF_028564815.1 of Eubalaena glacialis. Classification (NCBI taxonomy): domain Eukaryota; kingdom Metazoa; phylum Chordata; class Mammalia; order Artiodactyla; family Balaenidae; genus Eubalaena; species Eubalaena glacialis. Next base: position 112,889 of record NW_026871445.1, read on the forward strand.
CTGGGATATTGAAGGTGTACCGAAGTGGAGGTTCTTGGAAACAGAGCAGCCGTAAAGGTTGCGGTGCTTGTGTCTTGTTGATTTTTAGTTTTCCAATGTATACGCCCATGAGTGGAAGTGCTCTATGCTCTCTAAGCTGTGTTTATTACTTTTTTCAGGACACACCGTACACTTCTCCAGAGTGCCTGTTGGCAATTTACATCCCGCCCATCAGCGTAGCAAGGCTCCCATGTCTCCATGGCCTGTCCTGCTTTTATGGTTTTTACACTTTTTTAAGAATGTCCCTTTTGACCGATGGCAAGCGAGATTTCTTTGTAGCGCTGATTTGCCCTTCCGGCTTGCTTGGTTGGCCAAAAAGGGCGTATGCGTTTTTTCCTGAATATATTCAGGAAAAAACGCATACGCCCTTTTTGGCCAAGGGCATCATTGTCAACGTTTTGCCGCTTTTCATGTGCTTTAAAGGCGAGTCGAATCTACCTCCTGAAATCTGTTTCCTGCAAATCTGCCTTGCTTTCAAATCCTCTTCGTTGCCTTCCTTCAATATATTTGTGGACGAGAGTTCTCATTTATAACTCTGCACGTTTGTGAATTGCAGTGCCCCTGAGCTCCATTTGTCTACTCGCTTTTTTGGGAGCTGGCCGCAAAAGCGCAGGATTGCTTCAGGCCCTATTTTGGTTTTGGGGGGCAGGCTGAGCCTGTGGTTCATTCTTCTTCCTGATGGGAAAATGGAGTGACCTGTGCCTGTCTCAACACCTAGGGCTAGTCTCTCTTTGGTTCCCCGTCTTCCCGTTCATCCTCAGGAAAATTGCAACCTGTACGATACAGGAGTTTAAAGATGCTGATTCTCCAAGTAGGGAGATGGTTAATCAAGCGGCTGAAATGGGAAACCCGAGCACAAGGAGAGGAGAAATGAGGTGCGTTTTAGAAACCTTTCCCGATCTCACGGCATACCATCTTCTTGGTTTCACATGCATGTTTTGATGTAGGAAGATGCCCTTGTACCTGGAGATTTGAGACCCATGGGGTGGGTACCCCGCGGTATTACTTTAAAGTATCTGCGTTTGCTCATCCAACCTCACCAATCCTCTCAGCCCCAAGAGTGTCCAGCCTTATGTCTGATCCAGCTGTGGGTCTAGATATGGTCAATCCATGTTGCATCAGAGACCCTGAACGGATTTTGTAAGAATTTCTCTCTCTTTCACTCTCTTTGTTTTGTGGGATGTTTAAAGGAATTTATGTTTAGAATGGGTCTTGGCTGCTTTTCCCTGCTGTGTTTATGCCGCTTTACACCCTCTTGATTCACTTGCAGAGAGATATCGATACATAGGTTTTCAGATTCTTACTAGTCAGATATATTCTTGTGCGGTGACTAGGGGGTGTTGAGTCCAGTTCACTGAGCAGGGAGTAGGCCTTGTCTATTACATATTTGGCTTATGGAGTGGTCTCTGAGCTAATTTCAAACCCCTGTTTTATGTATCACCCCACCTCACCTTTTCCATTAAGCAGCCATAGTGTGTCTTCTAAAGGTGTGACTCTGTTCTGTTTTGTAATTCAGTTCAAGTGTAGCGATTTTGACATTCCCTCTATAAGCGATATCTTAGGATAAGTGTCTTTTTCTGTGTGACTTATTTCACTTAGAATTATCGTTGCTAAATCCACTCATCATGGTGCTAACTAGCCTTATGACACTGATTTCATGGCTGAGTGATATTCCATTGTGCCAAGTACCACCATTTCTTTATCCATTTTTCTCTTTCCTGGGATATTGCAGGCGTAACAAAGTGGAGGTTCTTGGAAACAGAGCAGCCGTAAAGTTCTGGGTGCCTGTGTCTTGTTGATTTTTAGTTTTCCCAATTTATACGCCCATGAGTGGAAGTGCCCTATGCTCTCTAAGCTGTGTTTATTACTTTTTTCAGGACACACCGTACACTTCTCCAGAGTGCCTGTTGGTCATTTACGTCCCGCCCATCAGCTTAGCAAGGCTTCCATGTCTCCATGGCCTGTCCTGCTTTTCTGGTTTTTACACTTTTTCAGCATGGCCCTTTTGACCGAGGTCAAGCGAGACTTCTTTGTAGCGCTGATTTGCCCTTCTGGCTTGCTTGGTTGGCCAAAAAGTGCGTATGCCTTTTTTCCTGAATATATTCAGGAAAAAAGGCATACGCCCTTTTTGGTCAATGGCATCATTATCAACGTTTTGCCACTTTTCATGTGCTTTAAAGGCGAGTCGAATCTACCTCCTGAAATCGGTTTCTTGCAAATCTTCCTTGCTTTCAAATCCTCTTCGTTGCCTTCCCTCAATATATTTGTGGACGAAAGTTCTCATTTATAACTCTGCACGTTTGTGAATTGCAGTGCCCCTGAGCTCCATTTGTCTACTCGCTTTTTTGGGAGCTGGCCGCAAAAGAGCAGGATTGCTTCAGGCCCTATTTTGGTTCTGGGGGGCAGGCTGAGCCTGTGGTTCATTCTTCTTCCTGATGGGAAAATGGAGTGACCTGTGCCTGTCCCAAAACCTAGGGCTAGTCTCTCGTTGGTTGCCCGTCTTCCCGTTCATCCTCAGGACAAATTGCAACCTGTACGAAACAGGAGGTTAAAGGTGCTGATTCTCCAAGTAGGGAGATGGTTAGTCAAGCGGCTGGAATGACGAACCCGAGCACAAAGAGAGGAGAAATGAGGTGCCTTTTAGAAACCTTTCCCGATCTCACGGCTCACCATCTTCTGGGTTTCCCATGCATGTTTTGATATTGGAAGATGCCCTTGTACCTGGAGATTTGAGACCCATGGGGGGGGTACCCCGCGGTATTATTTTAAAGTATCTGCGTTTGCTCACCCAACCTCACCAATCCTCTCAGCCCCAAGAGTGTCCAGCCTTATGTCTCATCCAGCTGTGGGTCTAGATATGGTCAATCCAGGTTGCATCAGAGACCCTGAACGGATTTTGTAAGAATTTCTCTCTCTTTCCCTGTCTTTGTTTTGTGGGTTTTCAAAAAGTTATTTATGTTTAGAATGGGGTTTGGCTCCTTTTCCCTGCTGTGTTTATGCCGTTTTACAGCCTCTTGATTCACTCGCAGAAAGATATCGATACATAGATTTTCAGATTCTTACTAGTCAGATATATTCTTGTGCGGTGACTAGGGGGTGTTGAGTCCAGATCACTGAGCAGGGAGTAGGCCTTGTCTATTACATATTTGGCTTATGGAACGGTCTCTGAACTAATTTCTGACCCTTGTTTTATGCATCACCCCACCTCACCTTTCCCATTAAGAAGCCATAGTGTGTCTTCTAAAGTTGTGCCTCTGTTCTGTTTTGTAATTCAGTTCAAGTGTAGCGATTTTGACATTCCCTCTATAAGCGATATCTTAGTTTAAGTGTCTTTTCTGTGTGACTTATTTCACTTAGAATCATCATACGTAAATTCACTCATCATGCTGCTAACTAGCCTTATGACATTGATTTCATGGCTGACTGATATTCCATTGTGCCAAGTACCACCATTTGTTTATCCATTTTTCTCTTTCCTGGGATATTGAAGGTGTACCGAAGTGGAGGTTCTTGGAAACAGAGCAGCCGTAAAGTTTGGGGTGCCTGTGTGTTGTTGGTTTTTAGTTTTCCCAATTTATACGCCCATGAGTGGAAGTGCCCTATGCTCTCTAAGCTGTGTTTATTACTTGTTTCAGGACACACCGTACAGTTCTCCAGAGTGCCTGTTGGCAATTTACATCCCACCCATCAGTGTAGCAAGGCTCCCATGTCTCCATGGCCTGTCCTGTTTTTCTGGTTTTTACAGTTTGTTTAGCATGGCCCTTTTTACCGAGGGCATGGGAGACTTCTTTGTAACGCTGATTTGCCCTTCCGGCTTGCTTGGTTGGCCAAAAAGGGCGTATGCGTTTTTTCCTGAATATATTCAGGAAAGAACGCATACGCCCTTTTTGGCCAAGGGCATCATTGTCACCCTTTTGCGGCTTTTCATGTGCTTTAAAGGCGAGTCGAATCTACCTCCTGAAATCTGTTTCCTGCAAATCTGCCTTGCTTTCAAATCCTCTTCGTTGCCTTCCCTCAATATATTTGTGGACGAGAGTTCTCATTTATAACTCTGCACTTTTGTGAATTGCAGTGCCGCTGAGCTCCATTTGTCTACTCGCTTTTTTGGGAGCTGGCCGCAAAAACGCAGGATTGCTTCAGGCCCTATTTTGGTTCTGGGGGGCAGGCTGAGCCTGTGGTTCATTCTTCTTCCTGATGGGAAAATGGAGTGACCTGTGCCTGTCCCAACACCTAGGGCTAGTCTCTCGTTGGTTCCCCGTCTTCCCGTGCATCCTCAGGACAAATTGCAACCTGGACGAAACAGGAGGTTAAAGGTGCTGATTCTCCAAGTAGGGAGATGGTTAGTCAAGCGGCTGGAATGGCGAACTCGAGCACAAGGAGAGAAGTAATGAGGTGCGTTTTAGAAACCTTTCCCGATCCCACGGCATACCATCTTCTGGGTTTCTCATTCATGTTTTGATGTAGGAAGATGCCCTTGTACCTGGAGATTTGAGACCCATGGGGTGGGAACCCTGCGGTATTACTTTAAATTATCTTCGTTTGCTCACCCAACCTCACCAATCCTCTCAGCCCCAAGAGTGTCCAGCCTTATGTCTCATCCAGCTGTGGGTCTAGATATGGTCAATCCAGGTGGCATAAAAGCCCCTGAACTGATTTTGTAAGAATTTCTCTCTCTTTCTCTGTCTTTGTTTTGTGGGTTTTTTAAAGTAATTTATGTTTAGAATGGGGCTTGGCTGCTTTTCCCTGCTGTGTTTATGCCGCTTTACACCCTCTTGATTCACTTGCAGAGAGATATCGATACATAGGTTTTCAGATTCTTACTAGTCAGATATATTCTTGTGTGGTGACTAGGGTGTGTTGAGTCCAGTTCACTGAGCAGGGAGTAGGCCTTGTCTATTACATATTTGGCTTATGGAGCGGTCTCTGAGCTAATTTCAAACCCTTGTTTTATGCATCACCCCACCTCACCTTTCCCGTTAAGCAGCCATAGTGTGTCTTCTAAAGGTGTGACTCTGTTCTGTTTTGTAATTCAGTTCAAGTGTAGCGATTTTGACATTCCCTCTATAAGCGATATCTTAGGATAAGTGTCTTTTTCTGTGTGACTTATTTCACGTAGAATCATCGTCGCTAAATCCACTCATCATGCTGCTAACTAGCCTTATGACACTGATTTCAGGGCTGAGTGATATTCCATTGTACATAAGTACCACAACTTGGTTATCCATTTTTCTCTTTCTGAGGATATTTATGGTGTCCCTGAGTCGTGGTTATTTTAAGAGAGCAGCCCTAAACTTTGGGGTCCCTGTCTTGTCGATTTTTTTTTCCCGAATATATACCTCCATGAGTGGAAGTACCGTATGCTCTGTAGCTCTGTTTTATAGATGTTTTAGGAAACACCGTACACTTGTCCAGTGTGGCTGTTACCAATATACATCCCGTACATCAGCGTAAAATGGCTCCCTTTTCTCCTTGGCCTCCCCTACATTTTTGGTTTTCATAGTTTTCCAGGATGGCCCTTTTGACGGATGGGAAGTGAGACTTCTTTGTAGTGCTGACTTGCATTGCCCGCTTCTTTGGTTGGCCAAAAAGGGCGTATGCGTTTTTTCCTGAATATATTCAGGAAAAAACGCATACGCCCTTTTTGGCCAAGTGCACCATTGTCGATGTTTTGCCACTTTCCATGTGATTTAAAGGCGAAGCCAATCTACCTCTTGAAAACTGTTTCCTGAAATTCTGCCTTGCTTTCAAATCCTTTGTTGCCTTCCTTCAATATATTTTTGGACGATAGTTATCATTTATAACTCTGCAGGTTTGTGAATTGCAGTGCCCCTGAGCTCCATTTGTCAACTCGCTTTTTTGGGAGCTGGCCGCAAAAGCGCAAGATTGCTTCAGGCCCTATTCTGGTTCCGTGGGACAGGCTGAGCCTGTGGTTAATTCTTCTTCCTGATGGGAAATTAGAGTGACCTTTGCCTGTCCCTAACACCTAGAGGTACTCTCTCATTGGTTCCCCCTCTTCCCGTTCTTCCTGAGGACAAATGGCAAAGTGTACGAAACAGGAGGTTAAAGGTGCTGAGTCTCCAATGGGGAGATTGGTAGTAAAGCAGCTGGAATGGCGAACCCGAGCACAATGAGAGGAGAAATGAGGTGCGTTTTAGTAACCTTTCCCGTTCACTCGGGTACCATCCTCAGGGTTTCCCATGCATGTTTTCGCTGTAGGAAGATGCCCTTGACCCTGGAGATTTGGGACCCATAGAATGGGTACCACACAGTATTACTTTAAAGGTTCTACATTTGCTCACCCAACCTCACCAATCCTCTCAGCCCCAGGAGTGTCCAGCCTTTTTTCTCATCCAGCTGTGGGTCTAAATGTGGGCAATGTAGGTTGCATCATGTCCCCTGAACGAATTTTGTAACATTTTCTTTCTGTGTCTTTTTTTTTTTTTAATTTATTTTTATCATTTGGTAAAGGTGATTTTCAATGCTGTCTTTCTTGCTGCTGTACATCCACTTGTTTCACTTACAGAGAGACATCCGTAAATTCTTTTAAGATTCTTACCCGTCGTATATATTCTTTTCTGGTGACTAGAGTGTGCTGAGTCCACTTCTTGAGCTATAGAGTAGATTTTGTCGATTACCTATTTCATCTTTGGAATGGTATCTGTGTTAATTTCAACCCTCTGGTTTATGTCTCACCCCACCCCACCTTTCCACTTTATCAGCCATAAGTGTGTTTTGTAAATATGTGACCCTGTTTCTGTTTTGTAATTTAGTTCATGTGTATCTATTTTATATTCCACCTATAAATAGTATCTTGTGCTAAGTGTCTTTTTGTGTCTGACTTTTGTCACTTAGAATGATCTTATCTAAATCCACTCGAGTTGCTGCAACTGGTCTTATTTCATTGATTTCCTAGCTGAGTACTATTCCATTGTACATAAGTACCATATCGTCTTTATCCATTTTTTCCTTCCAAGGACATTTATATTGTTTCCAAGTCGAGGATCCTGCAAAAGTGCTACATTAATAGTTGAAGTTCCTGTGTCCTGTTGATTTATGGTTATCCCAAAATATATCCCCAGGAGTGGTAGTGCCGTATGCTCTGTAACTCTATTGTTTTTTAATTAATTAAGTAATTAATTTTGCCTGTGTTGGGTCTTCCTTATTTCGTGTGGGGTTTCTCTAGTTGCAGGAAGTTGGGGCTACTTTTCGTTGAAGTGTGTGGGCTTCTCATTGCCGTGACTTCTCTTCTTGTGGTGCACTGGCTTTAGGCGTCAGGATTCAGTAGTTGTGGCTCACGGGCTCTAGAGCACAGGCTCAGTAGTTGTGGTGCATTGGTTTAGTTGCTCCGTGGCATGTGTTATCTTTCTGGACTTGGGCTCGATCCCGTGTCCTCTGCCTTGGCAGTTGGAGTCTTAATGTCTGAACCACCAGGAAGTCCCTGTAGCTCTATTTTTTAGAATCTTTAGGAAACATCATACCCTTCTCCAGCGTGGCTGTTAGCAATTGACATTCCCACCAACAGCGTAGCAGGGTTCCATTTTCTCCACATCCTCTCCTCCATTTGTTGTTTTTACACTTTGTGAGGTTGGCCATTCTGACTGGGGCAAAGTGCTACATCTTTGTCGTGTTGATTTGTGTTTCCCGCATGTTTGCTTGGCCACAAAGGTCGTATGGGTTTCAACCTGTACACCCTTTTTGGCCAACTGAATCATAAGCAATATTGAGCAGCTTTCATGTGCTTTAACGGCAAGTCCAATCTACCTCTTGCAATCCGGTTCCTGCAATTCTGCCTTGTTTTCAAGTTCTTTTCAGTTACTTACCCCAAGACATTTTTCTACAATAGTTGTCACTTACAACTTTGCAGGCGTTGTGGATTGCAGTGCCCCTGAGCAAGTGTCTTCAACTTGTTTCTGAAACCGTCCACAAAGTGGCAGGATTGCTTCAAGCCCCATTCTGGTTACAGGGGCAGCCTGAGCCTTTAGGAAATTCCTCTTCCTGATTGGAAATTAGAGTGTCATGTGCTGTCCAAATACATAGAGCTTATTTCTCATTCCTTCCCCCCTTTTCCCTTTCATCCTCCCGACGAATTCCAAGCCTTGCATGACCAGCTGTTGGGTGTGCTGACTTCCCCAGGTGGGGAGACTCTAAGGAAAGAGGCTGGAGCAGGGAACCCTCCCCCAGGACATGTGGAGATAAGGTGACTTTTCCAAACTCTTCCCGCCCATATGGCCCCCCATCCTTTGGGGTTCTGTCTGGACACCCCATGGTTTTCAGCGGTGTGGGGCTCTGGCGCCGCCCTGCAGGGAGCAGCCCTGCTACCCGTGCCTGCAGCGCAGCCTGCTGGTCTCTCCATCCTGCCATTGGGCACAGTCTTCCACCTTCCCTGCTGCCTCGAATGATCTGTCTCCACACTGTCCGGCGATCAGCCCCTCCTCCCCACCGCCATCACCCCCCGCTCCACACCCCTCCTCCAGCCTCAGGGATGACCCAGGACTGGGCTGCCCGCCTGCCCACCCTTGGTCTGTGTCCTCAATCCACCTGTGCAGACAGGTGAGGGTTCCCTCCAGAGGCTCCCAAACACTTCAGCCCTACATCCTCCCCGGGGTCGGCCCACATTCTGTCGTGATGTTCCACCCTCACCAAGCCCCTGACTACATGGCAAGGGCAGGCATCGGGCTTGCTGCGTGCACTGCTGTGCGTCCTGCTGTATACACAGGCATGACCCTGCCCCAGGGTGCAGGAAAGGCAGCTCTACCTCGGGATGTGGGGAGATGGACTGACCACAGGGCGAACGTCAGCTCTCAGCTCACCAGGCAAGGGCAGCCGGGTTCTCACTCCTTGGACCCTTTCTCACCCAGCCTGACCATGACCCGGCTTTGTTCCCACACACGTTGTCCCTCCATTGGCCTCGTTCTTGGAAGCAGAGCAGGACAGTGTGGTCAGCGGTCACAGGCTGAGACACACAGACACTGGCTGACCCGCGTGCACCCATGCTGACCACACGGAACGGGCACTGCACCAGGGCCTGTGTGGTGTGGGTTCACCAGCCCACAGAGAGGCTGGGCCTCTGCTCCTGGCTCTAGGAGGTCACCTTGAGTCTTTTGGGAGTGTCCATGCTCCATGGGCCTCGCTCCAGGCTGGTCTGTGCTGACGGCGTGATACACGGTGGGGCTTCCTGAGTTGCCCCCAGAGGCTGGAGGCCAAGGTCAGGCACATGGTGGTCCCCACATTGACGTGACAGACCCCAATAAACCCTGCACTTCAGGACTCAGGTGGGCTTCCCTGGGCTGCCACAGCCGAGGAAGGTGGACCTTGCTCATCCCCCCATCCTTGCTGATTTTAACTTGCATCCTTCAGCATAATGAACCCTGAGTATAACATCTTCAGGGAATTCTGGGAGCCTCCAAGAAAAAAGAAGCCAGGGAGGGGGTCTCTGGGTCCCCGACTCTGCAGGTGGGGTCAGAAGTCGGTGGGGAGGATCTTGGGGCCCTGGAATCTGAAGGGCCCCTCTACCAGGGGAGGGTAGGAGACCCCGGATGGAAGTTAAACTGAGTCCAAGGCCCTCCTGGGTAGGAGGCATCCTAGCCCCGGGGATCCTGAAGAGGCTGGCTCCCTCCTCCCCTCCGCCTCCAGGCCTGGTCCTTGCTCTTGAGAAATTCCCTAGGGTGGAGTCCTGGTGCTGGAGGTGCCCCGATGCTGTGGCCTCCTGAGCCTCCAGTGAGGATAATGGGATTGGGGGAAGACTTGTTCACAGAAAGGGAGCTTCTGCCAGAACAAAGCCTGGGTCTCCTGTCCCCGACCCCAGGTGCACTGGGGAAGGAATGTGAGAGTGAGACTCCCTCCCCTCCCGAGACACACAGGACACATGGGCCCTGGTCACTGGACTCCCACACAATATTAAAATCTCCCACGTAGGCCTGATGGATGAGAGACACTATTTAAAGTCTATTAATGGGGTCAGGGGGGCCCAGGGAGTGAGGCTGATGTGGGGAGAGTTGGAAAATCACCCAAGGACATGCTCTTCCTGCAGCGACCCCCCAGGTGAGCCCAGGTGGAGGTGGACCCATCAAGTCAGAGCCCACATCCTGGGTCTTTGGGGGACAAATAGCCAAGCACCCCCAGTTCTTGCCTTCACCTGTTGCAGTTAGGGCCTGCCCTGTCTTCTTCATGGTCGAATTCTCACCCCTCCCAGAAGCCCTCTTGGGGGTTAATGCGATGGGGGTGTCCATGGCAGGACTGGAGGGTCTGTGGTGGGCTGGAGGCCACGTGGCAGGCAGGAGGGCTCCCACCCATCCTGCCGGTCCCCACCTCCTGGTCATAGGCCCGCACAGAGTCCACCAGGCTGTGGATGTGCTAGAAGGTGCAGAGGTCCAGGGACCGGTCCAGCCCATGCAGGTGTCTGATCACTGAGCGGTCAGTGTGGAGTGTTCACAGGGAGCCCTGGCCGTGCTCGCACTCTCCCGTGAAGGACACATCAGCGTGGTCCCTGGAATGACCGGGAGGTCAGCCAGAAGCGCTCCCCACCCAACCTCACTGTTACCACCAGAAACAAGAGGCAACTCCGTGCAGAAAGACAGAACATCACCAGCCTGATGCTGTCCTGAGGAAGATCGGCTGGCATCTGGGAACTGGGTGCTATAGTGGGTTGAATGGGGGTCCCCCAGAAGTTATGTCCACGTCATGCCCCCCAGAATCTGAGAATGGAACCTTATTTGGAAGTAGGGTCTTTTCAGGTATAATTAGTTACGGATCTGAAGATGAGGTCATCCTGGATCAGGGTGGCCCTAAATCAGTGCCAGTGTCCTTCTAAGAGACAAGCGGAGAGACACAGACACACAGGAGACACCATGTGAAGACGGAGGTAGAGACGGGAGGAATGCGGCCACAAGCCCAGGGATGCCTGGAGCCTCCAGAAGCTGGAAGAGGCAGGCAGGACCCTCCCCTGGAGCCTCTGGAGGGAGAGCGGCCCTGGGACACCTTGACCTCAGACGTCTGGTCTCCAGGACTGAGAGAGGACAGGTTTCTGTTGCTCTGAGCCTCCGTTTGTGGTCGTTTATTACAGCTGCCCCAGGAAGCTAATGCAGCTGGTGAGCAGCTCCCTTCCCTGATCTAAACCCCCCCTCCTCCCTTTAGGGGCAGCTCCCTGCGCCTGTGCTGTTTGCACAAACCATGTGGTTCATGCTGAGCCCCGGCTCCCCTTCTGGGCACTGGCATTTTGGAGGGTGAGGGCAGACAACACCACGTGACCAGCCCCCAGCCGGGTGCCAAGTCTCTAATGAGCCTCCCTGGGGGGACGGGGGTGGGGGTAACTGTCATGGTTCTGCCCTTCGTCGCTGGGGGAAGAGACATCCTAGAGACCCTCAAGGGAAGGAGTGGGCATGAAGGGTCATGAGGTGACCGGAGCAGGGGCCCTCCCTCCCGTGCATCCCTACTGCGTGCTGTGCCCCATCTCAGCTGTGAGCACACAAGCCACAAGCATGTGCTGGGTCCTGTGAGCCTCCCAACCAGTCCCTGAAGGTGAGGGCGGCCCTGCAAACCCCAGCTCTTTCCTCCACGTCTAGTAGGTGGAAGACCCACTTCTCCTTGCCATTCCAGAAGCGGTTCTGGGGCTGTCCTGGGAGGGCTTCTGGGGTTATGCGGGCTGAGCCCCTATTGCTAAGTCCCCACTTCCCCACAAGAACGTCCAGAGCAACCTGTTTGCCCTGTTGCCTGAATGCCCCCCCACCAGTTTTCTCAGGAAAGAATCAGGGGGTTCCGTAGCAGCGTCTGCAGGCAGCTCTGCATCTGGGCCTACGTTCACATCTTCTGTGTAAACACCGAGAACCTTCCCTGACACGTGCCCCAGCTGACCACCTCCGCATGCCGACCACAGGCCCCAGTGCGGGCGTCAGACTGACCGCCCGTCTCAGCCTCCTCCTCTTGTTGTCAGAGCTGCTCCAGGTCCTGCTCAGAACCCGTGGACCCACCTTTCACAGGGCTGTCCTCCACCCCCCAACTTCGGCAGGAGTTCACCTAAGTATTTAAGTTAAGGGGTCCAGAGATAAGAAAGGAAGCTACAAACAAACAGATGAAACCAGCTGGGACCAAGATGGCAACGAATGTGACCTCCAACAGACCCTGAGTCTCATCACATGTTGAATTTACTATATCAGCATATTAAGTGACACACCTATCAGTGGCCATGACTGGACTTGAAGGACCAAAGACGGGTGAAAGGAGGTGGTACCCCACTCGCTTGGGAAAATCCCTGCCCCTTCCCCGGAAGGCCTCTTCATCCCCATCATTAGCCTCATTCCTCCTCCCTTTGTCTTTACCCTTTAAAATTAAACCACTCTCTCCAGGAGGGCGAGAAGTTGGTCTGTGAACTTCGTTCCCATTTCTCCATTCTTTGGCCACTGAACAGAGCCTGTGCTGTGGTGGTCTCAGCTTTGGTTTTGTTATTTGCCTACTTGAACCCACATGGAAAAAGGAAACCTTCCCTGCTGAGGCAGAGCACCTCGCCAGGCGAGGGCCCGAGCAGGGTCCATGTGACTTCACTTGGTAACAGTCTGTAAGGGGACGGTGGTCTCTGCCTGTGGGGTGGGGGCATGGCACACGTACAGCCACAGCACCGGCTCCGTGGACGGCACGGCCCCTCGTGGGCCTGGACCGTGTGCTCTCGTCCCCCCACGCCTGACACCCCCTGACATTCATGACGCGGTGACACTGGCTGCTGGGTATCCAGTCAGGAGGGACCAGGGGCAGCATCTGGTACCAGATCAGACGCGCCTTTTCACAGGCAGGGGACATAGGAGATATTAGGACTTTGTGTCTGGAAAACAAACCAAGCGGCTAGAAGGTGATCTGAGCTGTGGACGTGAAACCCACGTGCGAGGTGAGAGCTCCCACTGGACACTGGCTCGGGAGCTTCCACACAGGGGATGACCACACCAGTGCTTCCTGCCCGACCCCTCCATGCCTCCCTGGTGGGCACGGCTGGACCTGCGCTCCTCAGGATCCCCAACCCCGAGCCTGAAGGTCCGATGCTGGCAGGGCCTGGGGACGCGTGTGGTCACCCCACCAACGCTGCTTGGCTCCTCCTCCCCAGTGACCAGGGGAAGGCAGCCCCGTGGAGTATGAGGCCCTGCACAGGCAAAGCTCGCACACCCCCTCCTCAGGACTCCCGGCCCCGCCCTGCTTCCTCAGGCCCACCGTCTGCCCCTCCCAGTGCCCACATCCCACTGCCCCACATTCCTGGTGTGGACGTCCACATACACAAGCTGCTCCGTGTCCTCTTCCCACATGGGACACCCCCATCCCTGCTTCTTCCTAATGACGGCCTGGACCTCACCTGTTCTGGGCAGGAAGAGGGCTGAGGAGGAGGCCGGCCTGTCCTGTCTGCCTCCCAGGGGCCCAGACACAGGGTTCGGGGGCTGCTGGGCCTTGAGGTCTGGATGCTTCCAGGTGTGGGATGAACCTGCCACTGTCCACTGGAGCTGCCCCTTCCGAGATTCAGGAAACTGGGGGACCCACCAAACGGAGCCCATCCCCAGGCTCTGCTGCAAGTCTGCTCGGATTTGCTCTCCTGATCTTGAAGACAGACCTGCGGGAAACAGGGCCTGCGATTCCCATACTGACGGTGTTCTGTGGAATGTCCATTTTCCATTTCCCTTTCTACCCTGTTCTGAGGAAATTACTAGTCAATCCATGCTACCATCACCCGATAGTGACTGGGAAGCTGAGGCTCTGAGAAGCCAAGTAATCCAGCCAGAAGCACAGGTGTGGGACCACGGAGTGGGGTCTGCACCCGCCACCTGCCCAGGGGGACTGCCCACTCCCCGCAGCTTCCACACCTGTTCCCTTCACCCACACCCCCAGGACCAGCTCACAGAGCCTCCTCTTGGGGGGATTCACTTACCTTCTTCTAACAGGATCCGTCTCACTATCGTGTTCTGGGATCATCCGGAAGGCTTGTCACTCTGACGCAGGTTCAGCCGCACATCACCAGGGCAGCTTTCTTGGATCACACTCACCACCTGCACGTCCACTCCCAGCTCAGACCCAGAAGAACCCCCTCGGCCCCGAGCCCCATGGCTCTGCCTGGGCTCCCACCTCCCCCTGCCTGGTCCGTCCCTCTCATGTCCCCTGCAGTGTCACCAGGAGCTCCCACCTGCCCCAAGCAGGCTGTCTGCTCTGTCCTGGGGAGACCTCCCTGGTGTCAGGAGGAAGACACAAGAGGTACCCGTGGGGCCTCCCTCACGCAGCACAGTGGCCAGCACCCACCTACTGACCTCATCACTCTGGATGGACAGGGGTTCATAGGGCCCGCAGCATCTCCTGGTTCTCATTTCATCCCAGCACCGCCCACAGGGAAGTTGCTAAGCAACTCTGTGCCGGCTGCACAGAGAGGACGCTCATACACACGCCCCCCTTCCAGCACCCGGGGCTCTCGTGGTCAGGCCCCTCCCAGGATATGGAGCTCACCTGAGCAGGTACCCAGCAGCCCATGGGGCTCTCATGGTCAGGCCCCTCCCAGGATATGGAGCTCACCTGAGCAGGTACCCAGCAGCCCACAGGGTTCTCGTGGGCAGGCCCCTCCCTGGATATGGAGCTCCCCTGGGCAGGTACCACGGCAGGGCTGGGCACACAGGAACCGTGCACATAGCCCTCATTGCAGAGCACCCCCAGCTCACCTGTTGCTCAGAGCTGACACAGAGCACCTCAGAGCAGGGCTTGAACTAACAAACAGCAGCTCCGACAGGTCTGTGACCCTGGGCTTCACTCTGTGTGGCCTCTCTCCGCCTGGTCTTCCAGGGGTTTCCACTGCAGCCGGGGCACCAGGCTTCTGTCTCCACCCACCACCCCTCCTCTCCCTGACTCCTGGGTTCCTCTCATTAGGAGAGGGTCTTCTTGAAGTTGTCTCCCACTCATGGACCAGATAAAATGATTAGAAAACAAGCCAGGGCTGCCGCCTCTTGTCTATCCTGACTCTCAGGACCCTACACCTGTTCCTTGGACCTGGCCGGTGCAGCAAGGCCCATTTTCTGCAACTCTGAGCCCCTGAGGGGCGAGGATTGGCTGACCTGGGCAGCCTGACTCGGCCGGCCAGCCCTCCACAGGTGTGCCTGGGTTGAGGTCAATATAAATACCCCTCCAGGCAGCAAAAGCCCCTGCAGCTGTGCCTGACGCCATATTCTCTGCCCCGTCAGCAGTCTCGGGGCTGGGCTGGTGGGAGGGAGTAGGGCCCACGGCTCTATGGGTGGCCTGGTGTGAGTGGGGCTCTGCTGGACTTTCTGCAGGAGTTGCCGGGCTGCCACCTGCTAAAGAAGAGGTTGTGTCACCCATACCTGCTGCTGGAATTTCTACCCGGGCAGAGGTGAGGAAGGAAAAAAGCAGTGGGGGCTGGGACAGGAGGGGTACCTCAGGCAGGGAAATGGAAAGCTTCCAGAAGAGTGCCCGGGGCCAGGACCATCCTGGCTGGCCTGCAGGCACCAAGTCGGCCTGCGTGTTGTCGCTGGTGTGACTCCAAGCCCCTTCCTCTAGGCTTTGAAGTCCTTGCATACATTCAGGTGTTTTACCTGGGAAGGGTGGGAAAAGTTCAGCAGCAGTTGGCCTGGGGCTCAGCTCACGTTTACTCAGAGACGCCTCCTCACGGTCCCCCAGCTTTGCAATGAGGACGCTCCTTGTGTGGGGGCTGCTGGCTGCATGGGAGACGATTCCCCACCTGTGACCAACTTCAGAATTGTTTACCACTGGAGCAAGTGTCCTGATAGGGTTTTCATCTGTGTAACTAGTGGGTTCTTAATTAGCAACGTGAACGGTGATAACAGAGGTCCTGAATCAGGATGGAAATACTTATTTTATGCATGTACAGGCGTAAAAACCTGGGGAGACCGTGTGCAGCCGGCACCCTTAGGGTTGGGCTTCTGACTGACTCCTCAACGTTCTGGTGTCCAGCCATTGCTTTAGGATTTCTGGGGCCCAATGCTGACTCTAAGGGCTCTACAATCCAGCCTCTGTTGGCCTTTAATGAGACCCACACTGCCAGGATCCTACAGAGCAGGGTCTGTGTGACCGTTCTGTGGCTTCTGTAACAAATGACCACAAGATGGGTGGTTTAAAACAACAGGAATTCATCCTCCCCCAGTCCTGGAGACCAGACATCTGAGATCAAGGTGTTGGAGGACGGAAGTCTCTCCAAAGGCTCCAGGATAGGGTTCTTCCTGCCTTTTCCAGCTTCTGGGGGCTCCAGGCGTCCCCAGGCCTGTGGCTGCATCCCTCCCGTCTCTGCCTCTGTCTTCACGTGGCTTCTCTAAGTCTGTGTTTCTCTTCTTTTGTTTCTCATAAGGACTCTCTCAGTTGGATTGAGGGCCACCCTAACCCAAGATGACCTCACCCTGAGATCCTTAACTACATATACAAAGACCCTTTTCCCAGATATGGTCCTGTTCACGTGTTCTGGGGGGGCACATCTTTTGGGGTCAGCATTCAACCCATTACCTGTGTATAAAATAACCCTCATTTTAGGAGATTGCCAAGGTCCCGTATAGACTGGCACAGACAGCAGCCATGTGGGTGGGGGTCTGGGGAGAATGAGGACCCTGGAATCACCTGGAAGGGATGAAGTCCTGGCAGCATTAGGTGAGCTCTTCCACCACGGGCCCCGTGGAAACAGCCACTCCACTCTGTCCGTGGAAAGGGACCCAGTGCCGAGTCCAGAAGTGGTTACCTTGCAAAACTGGCTCTTCTGGGATTTCATCATCAATAGCATCATGTAACCAGGAACTACGGGCTTGGAGGAGTCACTCTCTGGCACATGATGACAGCACTGTCACTTTAGGCTCATCAAGCCTAGAATAGGGATGTTTGAAGGAGAAGAGTTTGGGAGATTGTGAAGCTTGGTTGTCAAGGAAACTGAGCAGGTTTGTCAAGGTTGTCAAGGAAACTTCTCCCTTAAACTGACGGCAGGGCTGGGAGAGCTGAACTCCAGGGATCTTTTAAAGGGGCTGCTCTGAAGCACCATCACCTGAGAGGTGGTCTCACCATGAGCTGGGGTTTGAGAAAAGTGTGATGAGATTAAGCCTGACTTTCTGTGACAGCTGGGGAGGGGTTTGTAAAGCACCTTGGCTTTTAAGGCAGAAGTTTGTTGCTGGAACAAAGTGTCTCCCAAAACTGGGCTGAAGCTCAAGCTGTCTCTGTCCCCTTCTTGTGAGAGTCCAGGGCAGGTGGGTGTCAGGTCCCAGGCTCTGTCCCCCTTGTTTCTCCTCCCTGCTTCCAGGTGAGGGCTCCAACCAGCAGGGTGGGGTGACCAGGTGGGCATCATGCCCTCCGTCCAAGGATGCAGGCTGGCCAAGGCCCTCACCACCTCCACCCCTTCCCCTTGGTAACACGAGACACTACGCCCTAGCTGTAAGGGGTGGGAAAGCTGGGAGGTGCAGGGTAGCTGTGAACAGGAAAAAGGGAAATGGGTTCTGATGGGCAGCTGCGCGGCCCTGCTGTGAGGGTCGCCCAGACGCTAGCGCACAGACTCTGGATCCTGTGAAGCTTCGATGCTTTGTGGTTCTGGAAATCCTATAGGAGACGGTCCACAGCAGGTGAAGCTAATGCTCTCAGTGGAGGTGGTGAAGCTAAAGATCTGCAGTTCAGACCGAAGGTGCCGATGTACATACAGGACAAAACCATCTCGTGTGAATGGACTTCAGGCACGTTTAACATGAATGCAGTCATGTTAATGCCTAGCATCTTCTATCTTGTGTCTCTCCTCAGGGTCCCCCTCCTCAGATCCTGAGGATCCTGTAACTCACGTACAGGGGGATGGAGAGTGGGCTCTGTCCAGTCTGAGCCCTGAGTTACCCTGCATGTGAGTCTGCTCAGGACCTCCATAACAAATACCACAGACTGGGCAGCTTGAATAACAGGCCTATCTCCCAGTCCTGGATGCTGTCTGAGATCAAGGTGTGTGCAGACTGGCTTCTCCTGAGGCCTCTCTACTTGGTGCTTAGACAACCATCTTCTCCCCAGGTCGTCATGATCTCCCCCTGTGCCTCTCTGTGTCCTAATCTCTCCTTGTAGGACACCAATCCTATTGGATTAGGATCCACCCTGGTGACCTCATTTTTACCTTGATCACCTCTTTAAAAATCCCATCTCCAAATACAGCCACATCCTGAGGTCCTGGGTGTTAGGGATTCAGCATGTGAATTTGTGGGGACATGGCTGAGCCTATCCCATCCTCCTTAGGAGCCAAGTGTGCCTCGGTCCTTCCTTCCCTCAAGTCACACGAGGTGATGTAGTGGCTCAGGGAGAGGCCACTCGTGCAGAGTCTGTGTCCCAGCTGGGGAGCCCTTCTCTGCTCTCTCTGATCAGGCAGTGGCCGTGCCAGTCCCCTCCTGAGGTGAGCAGTTCTGGGGTTTCCTGCCATGTCGCCTGGCCAGCTGAGGTGCTCACTGTCAGGGAACCCAGGAGCCAGCAGCCTCGTGGGGATGCCAGGGACTCTCAGGGCCTTGGCAGATGTCTCTCCCAGCAGATACCCTAGTGGAAGTGGGGAAACATTTGGGGGATTACAGGTGGGAGAGAGTCACAGTCTCGTTTATGCTTCAGAAAGACCACGTTGGGGTGGGATGTGAGGTGCACCGTGTGGGCAGGGAGTTTTACCAGGGCCTGATGGAGGAACCAGGCACAAGATCGGGCTTGGGCCAGGGCTGTGGGTGTAGAGGTGAATTAGTGTGGGAACTGGCCACAGACTGTTGTCGAAATCTCGGCTTCCCTGTGCACCGAGGCCAAACAGAAATACGGAGACAGGGATTTTGGAGGAAGAGAGAGATGGCTTTATTCTTCTGCCAGACAACAGGGAAGACACAGCCAGCTAGCGCCTCAAGAACTGGGCACCCCTCCTTGAGAATCAGGGAAGATTTTATACGTGGCGCTCTCGCAGTCTGGGGTATAGGATGAGGATCAAAGTAGTGAAGGTCTTGCATTCCTCCTTTCCTTTGCATTATTTCAAAACAGTCATAGCTGGCATCAGGCTGCCCGGTAATTGGGGCCCGGCAGTCTGGTAATTGCGTCCGTTTGCCTCTGGTTTATCGACCAGTGACCTTGTTTCTGAAATGCAAAAACTATAGGGGGTGACTTGTTATGAAGGGCGTATAGAATGTAAGTGCTGGACATAATAAGGTTAGGGAGTGAGAGGCAGGGGATGTAACTCACACAGAGTTAGGGGTGATGGGTGCCGAATGTAAATGACATAGCGTCAGGGAGTGAGGTTAGCTTTGTAAAGTACACATCTAGTTACTACAAATTAGTGACAAAGTAAAACAAGGAGTGATTAATTCTTTCAGGCCAGATTATGTTTCTTCTCTAGCCTATTCGCTGTTCCCTTTGTTTTCCTTGTTCTCAGGGGAGGGAAAACTTCATTTCTATTTTTGCTGCAACAAGACTCTGGAGGAGCAGATGACAGTCAGTGGGGCACAAGGAGAGTGGGAGCCTGGGAGACCCCAGTGTTACCAAACGAAACTTGGGTCCGCTTGCCCGAGTGCAGTAAAGCCAGTCTACTGACACCGGGTGTGGTGAAGGGAAGTGCAGCTTTAATTGTAAAAGTGCCAATACAAGGAGGCCAGGCGGCCTGTGCTCTAAAACCCCAAACTCCCTGAAGGATTTCAGCAAAGGAATTTTAAAGGCCAAGTGATGGAGGGGGGTCGCAGGGTATGTGATCAGCTGGTGCACAATTCTCTGGTTGATGGTGAGGTAACAGGCAGTTAACACTCTAAATTCTTAGGCACCAGAAGTTCCGGGGCTACCTGTTCATGATCATCAGGTAGTTAATTTCTTCCGTTTGGTGGTGGTTTCAGCATCTGTAAAACAACTCAGGAAGCGTGCATCAGATGCTGTTATCCAGGTACTTCAGAGAGGAGCTCCAGCAGAGGATGTGGGGGAGGGGTCTGTCCTGGGAAGGCCCCGTAGGGTCCTGCTCGGTTACACCCGGTGCCTGGGCTCAGCAACCTGGGAAGGTGGGGCTGCTCCTGGGTGTGGAGACCTGCAGGATCCTGGTCCCCTGAGTGCCCTGTTAGCCCCCAAGGTGAGATGGGGGTGCAGTGACTGGACAGAGGCGTCTGGCCTGGGAGAGGGGTCCAGGCTGGAAATGTCACGGGACTCATCGCAGGGAGGGAGAGGAAAGGCCAATGGGGGCAGGTAGGTCACAGCAGACTATGTGCAGGTGATTGCGGTCCTGTTGGAAGCAACTCAGAGCCAGAAAGGAGTGGCCGTCAGGGGCTCAGCTCCATTCTCTTGTTCCTTTGTAAAACCGCTGTGTCAGAGTTTGAGACACCGCCAGGAGACGTCTGGGCCCAGTGTTGCCATGGCTTCATCAAAGGGGCCCAGGGGGAACACAGAACCACTGCAGGCCCTGCCCATGTCCGCACTGGGAATGAATCCCATCGGGGCTCCTGGGCTCACAGACTTGAGGGAACCTCTGTCCTCGGAACTGGTCTTCCTCCTTCCTCTCACCTGCTGGTCAGGAGCCCAGGCACCCCCATCCTGGCTCCACCCCCAGGGCCTGGATTCTGGGACAGCTTAGGGGTAAGCAAGACCCTCATGTTCCTTTATCTGCCTGGGGGTGAGAATGTCTTAAACGCTGCAATTGACTGATGATGGAGGGCTGAGTGTTTCCAGCAGGTATGGGTGGAAAGATGGGGTGTGAAGTTCCTGTGTCTGCAGGGTCTTCCCAGCGTGAAGATCTGTGTGTTTCCCCCGGCCAGTCAGCGTCCTCCCAGGAAGCCCAGATCCAGGTTTATGAGGGCAGAGGCTCTCCCCTTGCTTATCTGTAACTTCCTGTTCCCACAATGAGGAGCCTGGCTCCCACCATCTGCCATTTATGTATGCATTGCTCCTTTCCAGGTTACATGTGCAGAGGTTTCAGAGTTGTTAGCTACTACACCCTGGAAAGAACTTCGTAAAATAAAGCCCACTCTTTATATACGGTCCATTTTGCCTTTAGTCTACAGATTCCATTCATTTCCAAAGGTAACTTAGGTCAGCACCTTTTATCCCATCCCCTACAGTGAGTTGTTTCCATATATTTCTAACACAGTTAGACTCTGTCACATTATGTATTCCATCCTGACACATGCCTACATTCTAAATAACTAAATTTGAATAGATTATGATTGGCCCCTTGGGCTATACACATCTGTGGGCTTAGACAAATGCATAGTGACAGGTATCCATCCTAGAATGTCACATGGAATACTTCAAACCCCCCACCCCATGATCTGCTTATCATCTATGTAGCTTTGCCTTTCCCAGAATGTCACCAATGGGGTCATACTGTGTGCAGCCTCCTCAGCCTGGATGCTTTCACTTAGCAGTATATACTGAGGATTTATCCATGTCTTTCCATAGGCTGATGGTGCATTCCTTTCTGCTGAGTAGTATTCCACTGCATGTGTATGGGCGGAAAAACAATTTTCCCTCTACTTTTTCAGGTTCTTGGTTGAGGCCACCCTGCCCCTGTAATAAAAGACAGATTACCAGGAGAAAAGCAGAAGTTTAATTACATGTCTACCTTCTGAATACAGGGGGGATAGCAAGGAAAACTGAGTCACTCCCTGAAATGACCAAAACCATCCCCTTAAATAGCTCTTCAGCTAAAAACAGAAGAAATATGCTGGGGAAGGGAGGAAGACCACTTATGGCAGGTTATCATGCAAAGCACAGTAAACAAGGGTATGATTGTTTGCACATTTAAGTCAGGACTTCTCCATTGAAAAGAGTTACTTAAGATTTAATTATCCTTCTATTTTTGGTGCAAAGAGGGACATACCCTTATAAATGGCGACTTCTGTATTGTAAATGTCTTTCATAAAACAGCAATCTCAGTTTTCTGAGATTTTTTATTGAATATATTATTTTATTTTTGGCTGCATTGGGTCTTCATTGCTGCGTGCAGGCTTTTCTCTGGTTGTGGCGAGCAGGGGCTACTTTTCTTTGCAGTGCGTGGGTTTCTCATTGTGGCTTTTGTTGTCGCGGAGCACAGGCTCTAGGTGTGCAGGCTTCAGTAGTTGTGGCACACGGGGTCAGTAGTTGTGGCTCGTGGGCTCTAGAGCGCAGGCTCAGTAGTTGTGGAGCATGGGCTTTGTTGCTCTGCGGCGTGTGGGATCTTCCCGGACCAGGGCTCGAACCCGTGTCCCCTGCATTGGCAGGCAGACTCTTAACCACTGAGCCACCAGGGAAGCCCCCCTTTTTTTTAAAGCAGACCAATAATCCTTATGCCAGAGAGACATATTTTGGGGTGGCATATTCTACTCACCTTGACATGGATCTACCCCAATTTGCTTATACATTCATCTTTTGAAGGATATCCTGATTTCTTCAAGTTTTTAGCCATTATGAAAGTGCTGCTGTGCATAATTGCATCCTTGTTTGCATTTGGACATAGATTTTCAAAGCAGTTGCCTGAATACTGGAAGCATGATTGTTGGATCCCAACGTGAGACTTGTTTAGCTTTGGAAAAAACTGCCAAATTGTTTTACAAAGTGGCTGCACATGCATCCCCCCAGCTATGAGGGAGAGCTCCTTTTGTTCCTCACCCTCTAGCAATTGGTATTTTCATATTTTTGGAGTTTAGCAGTGCTAATAGGTGTGCTGTGATATCTCATGATTTTAATTTGTAACTCCCTAATGGTATATGATGTTGAGCTTGTTTCTGTATGATGTTTACCATCTGTATATCTTTTTTTGGCGGGATGTCTGTTCAGATCATGCTGTTCACGTTCATGCTGAGAGGAGCCCTGTCTCCTCAGGACCCACTGGGGCTTTGGCTTCTGGGACACGCGGGTTGCGTCCACGCTGACGGCCAGGTTTCAGGACAAGCTGGGGTCGAGTCCACACTAACAGAGGCCGAGTCTCCTCAGGATCCCCTGAGGCTTCAGCTTGGGGACACTGTGGGGTCCAGTTCATGCTGAGAGGAGCCTGGTCTCCTCAGGACCTGCTGGGAGGTGACGCCACTGAGGGAAAAGGTGAGGAAATGTGGGGAGAATGTTCCTGTGCATGGCTGACCGCTGAGGGTGTCTGTCTTCAGAGGACCCAGGAGAGGAAGGGCTTGATGTGGAAAACTGGGTTTTTGGCCGCTTTTGTGTGTGGTGTAGACAGAGTGCAGTGTTGTTCTTTGGCGTGTGGAGCCTGGTTTTCCCAGCACCATTTCTTGAGGGGACTGTCCTTTCCCTGGTGTATGTTCTTGGCTCCTTTCTTGTGAATTAACTGATCACATACCTGTAGGTTGATTCCTGGGCTCTCTGCTCTGTTCCTCTGGTCTGTGCGCCTGTTTTTGTGCCAATTCCACACTTTTTTGGGACTGTAGCTTCGTAATGAAGTGTGAAGTCAGGGAGCGAGATGCCTCCAGCCCGTTCTCCTTCCTCAGGGTGGCTTTGGCTCTTCTGGGTCCTTTGTGGTTCCACACACATCTTAAGATTGTTTGCTCTGTTTCTATGGAAAATGTCGTTGGACTTTTGGTAGGGATTGTGTTGAATGTGTACATTAATTTGGCTAGAATGCATATTTTTTAAAATTAAGAAAAAAATTTTGGGCCACACCATGTGGCATGCATGATGCGGGATCTTAGTTCCCCAACCAGGGATCGAACCTGCGCCCCCTGCAGTGGGAGCACAGAGTCCCAACCCCTGGACGGCCAGGAAAGTCCCACCTTAGAATGCATATTTTCAAAATATTCTTTTTACCCATGAGCACGGGGTATCTTTCCATTTATTTTTGTCTGTTCAGTTTCCTTTATCAGTGTCTTCCAGTTTTCAGTGTGCAGGTCCTTCACGTCCTTGGTTAAGTTTACTCCTAGTTATCTTTTTGGATGCAATTGTAAGTGGGATTTTTTAAAAAAATTCCTTTTCTGATGGTTCATTATCAGTGTATAGAATCACAAATGATTTTTGTGCATTGATTTTTCTTTTTTTTTTGTATCCTGCAGCTTTACTGAATTCATCTTTTAGTTGTAACAGTTTTTTGGTGGTTGAATATGGAAAACTAGAATTCAGAAATCCCACTGTTTCAACTACATCTAGGTCATCCACAGCACCCAAGACATAGTGGCTCCCAATGTAATCTTCCAATGGTGCCTCTTGTAGTATGTGGACTCCTACAAGGGTGATTGGCATCACCACTGTGGGTGAGCTGGATCTGGGTAGAGCTTGGCCTCTATAACAAAGTTTGATGTCTGTATTTCTGGCGTGGTATGGCATGGTTGTTTTGATAAGTACTTTATTTTCTAGTAAATTTCAAGTGTATAAAAAACTTCAAATAGCAGTATCAAGTTTTCCACATTCACAAAATACTCCAGTTTGTTTTACCCTGTGAGAGTGGGAGGGCCACTCTCCCAGGGAACCAGCACATAACCCCAAAATGAGGAATAATTATGGTTTCCACATTATAATCCTATCCCCAGACCTGCTTCAACTTTCACCAGCTGCCCCAGCTTTGTGGAAATATATTTTCCATTCGAATCCAGTTTTCTTTTCTTGGAACCATCACTGGGGCTTTTCCTCACTTTAAAAACCTTGCTGGACTTAGAGTGTACAAGATGAGCATGATCTGGGTGGTTTTTCTGTGTGGCTTCTTTCACTTAGGATGTTTGCAGTGTTTATCCACATTGTAACATTGATGATTATTTCATTCATTTTTTCCATCGTGATTAAAAATACATAACATTTACCATTTAAACCACTTTTTTAAAGCTTTTTTAAAAATTTTATTTTATTTTTTATTTTTTGGCTGTGTCGTGTCTTTGTTGCTGTGTGCAGGCTTTCTCTAGTTGCGGCGAGCGGGGGCTACTCTTCATTGCTGTGTGCAGGCTTCTCGTTGCGGTGGCTTCTCTTGTTGTGGAGCACGGGCTCTAGGCACACGGGCTTCAGTAGTTGTGGCTCGCAGGCTCTAGAACGCAGGCTCAGTAGTTGTGGCACACGGGCTTAGCTGCTCCACGGCATGCGGGATCTTCCAGGACCAGCGCTTGAACCCATGTCCCCTGCATTGGCAGGCAGATTCTTAACCACTGTGCCGTGAGGGAAGCCCCATTTAAACCATTTTTAAGTATACAGTTCTATGGCATTAACTACATTCACATTGTTGTAAAAATAGCCTCACCATCCATCTCCAGATATTTTCCCCATATGAAACCGTAGGCATTAAACACTAACTCACCTCAACCCCTGGCAACCTTATTCTACTTTGTCTTTGAATTTGACTTATCTGGATACCTCATACTCGTGGAATCATAGAACGTTTGTCCTTTTTGTGTCTGGCTTGTTTCACTTAGCATAATGACTTCAAGGTTCATCCACATTGTAGCATGTGTGAGAATTACCTTAGTTTTAAAGGTTGAATCATATTCCATTGTGTATATACTACACTGTACTTATCCATTCATCTGTTGAAGGATGTGTTGTGTTGCTTCCACCTTTTGGCTGGAAATTGTGAATAATGTTGCTATGAATATGGGGTACAGATATCTGTTCCAGTCCTTGCTTTCTAATATTTTGGGTGTACACCCTGGAGCAGAATCAAGGGATCATACATTTTCCATGTTTTTGAGGAGCCACCATACAGTATTCCACAGTGGCTGTATAATTTTACTTTATTCTTTTATATGACAGAATAATGCAGCTTATGGATCTACCTTATTTTGCTTATCTGTTTACCTGCTGATGGACATTTAAATCTTTTCTACCTTGGGCTATTGTGAACAGTGCTGCTATGAATAATTGGTGAACAAGTTTTTGTTTGAACACCTGTTTTCCATATTTTGGGTATATATCTAGGAGTGGAGTTGTTGAACCACATGGTAATTATATTTTTGAGTAAATGCTAAAGTTTTGTACACATAGACTACACCATTGTACATCTCCACAAGTAACTTTTAAGGGTTCTAATTTCTCTACATTGTTGCCAACATTTGTTATTTTTATTTATATATTTAAAAATTTATTTAAAAATTTATTTAAAAATTTATTTTTATTCTAGTGTGTGTGAGGGGGCATCACACTGTGGCTTTAATTTGCATTTTCATCATGACTACTGATGTTTGACATCTTTTCATGTCCTTGTTGACCATTTGTATGTCTTGCCTGGAGAGCAGTCCATGCAAGTCATTTGTCTGTTTCAAAAATTTTATTGTTTGTCTTTTTGTTGATGAGTTGTAAAAGTCCTGGGTATATTCTCGGTAAAGAGTCTTATCAGATATATAATGTGCCAATATTATCTTCCATTCTGTGGGCTGTCTTTTTACTTTCTGGAGAGCCTCTTTTGTTGCACAAAGGTTTGTAATCTTGAGGAAATCCAAGTTATCTATTTTTTTCTTTCATTTCTTATGCTTTACTGTCAAATCTAAGAAACCATTGCTAAATTCATGGTCAGGAAGATTTAGTTCCTTGGTTTCTTTGAGAGTTCATACAGTCATCCCTTGGTACCCACTAGGCCGGGCTTTAGGCCTGGGATTGAGTCAGTGTGAGGGTTCAGGGGTCACGGTTTAGGGTTATGGGTCATTGTTGGAGAGTCATGGTAGAGGGTTGTGGTTAAAGGGTCAGGGCCGGGGATTAGAGTTTAGGGGTCAGGGGCGAGGGTCTAGGGGTCTGGGGCTAGGGTTGTTAGGGGGTTAAGGTTAGAGGTTAGGGTTCTTAGGGTAAAGGTTAGAGTTAGGTTTAAGCACAATTGGCCCTCATTGCCCTCCCCTCTCTTTCTCTCTCAAGCCTCCAGAATGGATAGGACTTGCCCAGGGTCAAACAAGAGTCAGGGAGCTGAGGTCAATAACTGTTTTTCTGGCCTCCCTTCCCTCAGTCCTGGGCTCTGAAAGAACAATGAAATGTCTGTTCTTGTCTCGGACTGTTTCTTATCCAACTCAACCTCTGTCAAGGATTGGAGAGGGTGTCAGAAGTCATGCATGGTTTCCTTCTGCCCTCCTACCTGGGAAGGGTGATGCTGGCCCTACCCTGCCTGGGCAGCCTCAGATTCCAGCACAGCCCAGACAGGAGGGCACTCAGTGGACATGTGTGGATTTATACAGGACTGGGTGCAGTGACCTGCCAGCCCCCAGCTGCTGCCTTCTTAAGGGCTGGTGGGGCCCTCTTGGCACTGGAGGCATCCTTTGTCCCATCTGAGTGGGCATGAGTAGATGATCAAGCCTCAGGCAGGACAGCCCTTGACCTCTGACTATCCAGGCAGGCATCTGTGGTCCTCTAGCTCAGTCCAGCCTGGGCATTGTCAGGCCCTCATGTATAGTTACGGGCAATTCAACAGCTACCTGGGCAGTGTAGACATTCCTTTGAGAAGTTTCAACTACCAACATCCATGTGGTTGAGAAAAAGTCCTCCCCCTCACAGCCTCATAGGCTGCCAAGAGAAGTAATAATCCTCTAAACATTGGAGTGTGTCCCTGACACAACAACCATACAGGAGACCATGGCCCTGCAATCCTTTGTCTTTTCAGTCGTTAGAAACTTTTGACATTCATATTCATTAAGAATCAAAGATATGGGAGCACCTGGACCTCCCAATGGGAGGTTCACACTGAGGCTGCATTGTCTTGGAGAGCCATATGCATCCATGTGGCCTCTGGAAAGCCTGCCAATTATGGGTTCCATGGCATGGAATAATTCTTGAGCCTCCCATTACTTCATTGCACAAGAGTTTCCTTACCACCCTAGCATTTGGTTTCTTCACTTAGTAAATGAGAGAGAAGATACTAGAAAATGAGCAGTATTGTTTTTCAGGGATGGGCAATTAATATGGCCAGGGAGATGGCATAACTCAAGGGCTCCCACCTCTCAGGGGCAGGAATGAGGTCTGTGTGTCTTCTGAGGGCACATGGGCTGTTTTGGGCCAGCCTCTGAGATGTGAGGACCTGATGCCCAAGGAAAGAGACTTGAGTTTACCACCACCAACGATCCTGACTTGTCAGTAAGTGAAAGAACTTCTTGCAGTCTTGGGAGGACAGTAAGTAAATACTAATTTATTTTACTTCAGTAAGTGTGTCCAGTCGCTGGGAAAAGAAAAAGTTGTAGTTGATATATCTGAATCAATAATCCCTGATCCTTCCTCAGGTGTCCTCACTGGGTAGGCATGGCTGGGGGAGATGAAGATTCTGGGTGGGACCAGATATTAGTGGAGCTGCCAAACAGCTCTGTCCCTGTTCCTTCCCTGTCCCGGGAGAGGGAAACCCTGGAACAGTGATAGGATAACCAGTATGGGGAAGAGATTCCTCAGTAATTAATTGGTCTTTTTGTATTTTCCTTAATTTAGTGTTCATTTTGGTAATGAGTTTTTACAAAGAAATCACCTGTTTCTTCTGGATTTCCAGTTTGTTACAGTAGGTTTCTCTTATTTGACGTTTAATTTTTCCTGTCTAATTTTCCACAGAATCATGACAAATAATGAACAAATATTGATACTCTATTATTAACCGAAGTCCCTATTCATGTTCCCTTTGTTATACCTTTCCTTGTTCCAGGATCTCAAAGGCCATGGGGTCATCATGTCTGTTTAGTCTCTTCTGGGCTTTGACAGTTGCTCAGACTCTCCTTGTTTCCATGACCTTGACAGTGTGGAGGAGGACTGGTCAGGTATTTTATAGACTGCCAGGCACTGGGATTTGCTTGGTGTTTTTGTCGTGGTTAGACTTGGCTTTGAAAAAGCAGATCACAGAGGTGAAGTGCTTCCTCTTCACTTTATATCAAGAGGACAGGCTCTCAAGGGAACTTCTCACTTATATTCTCAACTTTGGTCACCTAGCTGAGGTAGTGTTTGTCAAGTGTTCCCACAGTGAAGTTAATATTTTCCCATGTCCATCCTGTGTGTCTTATTTAGGAGGAAGTCATAATGCAGAACCCACACTTGAGGAGAGAGGAGTTAGCTTCACACCCTTGATGGACAGCTGAGTGGCTATATAAATTGTTTAGAAGCTTTCTGCATAGGAGATTTCTATTTAACACCATTCATCAAAAACTATGTAATTTATTTTTACCAGTTTGGACACGTGAATAATTATTATAAACTTTTGGTTATAATCCAGCACTACATTATTAGACTGCTTAGTTAATTCTTGCTTTGGCTGTTGAGAGATTTTTGCATTTGCTCCTGTTTTCATTTTACATAATTTTTCTTTTGTGGGTTTTTAAAATTTTTGGTACTTCTTTACTTTCTGATATTTTAAGATTATCCTGCTTCATATATTTACTGTCTCAGTCCTAGCATCAGCCCTTTCTTCAAAGAGCCCTTGTTCCGTTTATTAGAGAATGGTATTAAAAACTTACATGTGGGAGCTAAATATGCTCAGCTGACAGTGCGTGGAAATATATGCATGTATCCCAGCCTATGCATATACACATAATTATAAAGATTTCCATGTGGAACTATGTGTAGGCTAAAGATAGTTTATACTGCTATCTCCAACCGGATCTGTTATGACATGGATATTGTAACCTTCTCCCTTTGTTTGACTGTAACATCCCACTCCAGTGGTAGGAAACCTGGCTTCCACCATTTGTCATTTATTAAATTCAGTGCTTGTTCCATTCAATTACTGATATAGTAGTTTCAGTATTATTAGCTACTACCCCTCATGGAAAGAACATAGAGTCCACTGTGTATGTATGGTACATTTTGTCTTTGGCCTACAGGTTCTGTATATTTCCAAAGTTAACTTAGGTCAGCCCATTTGTCCCACTACCAACAGTGAGTTTTTTCATACATTTCTGAATCAGTTAGATTCTTTGTTACATTCTGTATTCCAGTCTTTGACACTCCCATATCCTAAGTAGCTAAGTTTGAATAGATTGTAATTTACTTGTTGGGTTGTAAAAATCTGTGGGTGTAGACAAATGCATAGTGACAGGTATTCACCACTAAAGTATCATGTGGACTATTTCAACCACATATTCCATACGCTGTTTACCATGTCAGTTTTGCCTTTTCTAGAATGTCATATAAATGAGGCCATACAGTGTGTAGCACTTCAAACTGGATTCTTTCACTTAGCAATGTAAGTGTTAGATGTATCTTTTTTTTTTTTGGCACGGGTTGATGGTCCATTCCTTTATATCTCTGAATACTATTGCATTGCATGTATATTAGAGGAAAAATAATTTTCCCTCTACCCTTCTATGTTCTTTATTGAGATCTCCCTTGTAATGAAAAAGAGATAAACTAGAGAAAACAATCAGAAGTTTAATATATACCATGCATACCTCCTGTATACTTGAAAGATACCCAGGAAAACTGAGTCACTCCCTGAAATGGCCCAAGCCGTTACCTTAAATGCTATCTTCCACTGAGAACAAAAGAAAGATATTAGGGAATGGAGGAAGCCATTTAAGGTTGGTTATTAGGCAAAGCAGAGTAAAGAAGGGTATGGTTGTTACACAGATTTACATCCAGGCCTATTTCGTTGACAAGGTTTTTTTTTTAAAAAAAAAACATTTATTTATTTGGCTGCGCTGGGTCTCAGTTGCGGCCTGTGGAATCTTTAGTTGCGGCATGTGGGCTCTTAATTGCAGCTTGCGGGATCTAGTTCCCTGACCAGGGCTTGAACCCTGGTCCCCTGCATTGGGAGCATGGAGTGTTAACCACTGGACCAGCAGGGAAGTCCCAACAAGCTTTTCTTGATACTTAGTCATCATTCAATTCCTGGTCCAGAGAGGGACATACCCTTACAAATGGAGATATCCTTCATAAATATAAATTTACCTCCTAATAGGGCATTTTCTACTTGGTTTTGAAAGATTCTCTTGAGTCTGCTGTTTCTTAATCAGTGCAAAATAATCCTTTTGTCAAATGGGCATATTTTGGGGTGGTGTATTCTTCTCCCCTTGACATGTATGTGCCCTAATTTGCTTATGAATTCATCTACAGAAGGACATATTGATATCTTTAAGTTTTTAGCCATTATGAATAGAGCTGCTGTGCATTACTTGATGCTAGTTTTGGTTTGAACACAGTTTTTCAAAGCAGTTGTCTAAATACAAGAGGTACACTTCTTGGATCCTAAGGTGAGACTTTTTAGATTTGGAAAAAACTGCCAAACTGTCTTCCGAAGTTGGTTGTGCATGCATTCCACCAGCGTCTTGAGTATATTCTTGTATGCTTATTTACTGCCTGTTTATCTTCTTGGGCCAGGTGTGTGTTTCAATCTTTACCAAATTTTAATGGCGTTGTTGGCATAATTTGAGTACAAATCCTTTATCAGATATGTGTTTTGGAAATAGTTTCTTGCAGTTTGTGGTTTGTCTTCCGGTTTTCTGAATAAGGTCACCAGATCCAAAATCATGTAGATTATCTTTTTTTTTTCTAGGATTTTTATAGTTTGGTAATTTAAATTTGTCTATGGGCAATTTTGAGTGAATTTTGGTTTAAGTTGTAAAGTTTGTGTTTACATTCATTTCATTACATATGGTTTGTAATGAATTGCTCCTTAACCATCTTTTGAGAAGATACAGTGAGATACTTGGCTCCATTTCAGTTTGGATTTCCAAACTTTAGTATATACAGCAGAACTGCCTTCCGGATGAGGCCCCTGGGTTTGTGAGTGCGGCGCTCCCGGCACTTCTCTGACGTCCCACAGGGGGCGCCGAACCCACCTGTCTGACCCTGGGGGCACAGGTGCACCCTGCCCACAGACTTTGCTCTGTGACAAGCAGACAGGAGCTTTGTCTCCTGTCAGGGCTTAGGTTTCTGGACCATGAGGCATTGTCCACACTGACAGCAACTGGGTTTTCTCAGGAACCACTGGTGAGGAGACTCCACAAGAGGAAAAAATGAGCAAGTGTGGAGAATCTTCCTGTGCAGCTGACTGCTGGGTGGGTGGGGTGCATCTTCAGGGGCCTCAGGAGAGAAAGGGTTTAATGTGGAATACTGTGCGCTTTTAGTTAGTTTTACGTGCAGTGTAGATGGTGACCAGTGTCGTTCTTTGGAGTCTGGTGTCTAGTTTTCCTGGCACTGTTTGTTGATGGCTTTGGGTAGAATAAACATTTTAATAATAGTAATTTTTCTGATGCATGAGCATGGAATATTGTTTTCTATTGTGTCTTCAGTTTCTTTATCAATGCTTTATAGTTTTCTGAGTATACGTCTTTCATGTCCTTGGTTAAATTTATTGCTAAATAGTTTGTTCTTTTTGATGGAATTGTAAATGGGATTGTTTTCTTAATTTTTCTTGCTGGTGGTTCATTATTAGTGTATAGAAACAAAACTGATTTGTGTATATTGATTCCATATTTTGCAACTTTACTGAATTTATTTTTTAACATATTTTTTGAAGTAATGTGAAAAATTGCAATACTAAAATCTCAGTTTCTACTGCACCCCAGGTAATCCACAGGACCCAAGACATGGTAGCTACTAATATACTCTTCCCACAGTGCCTCTTAATACCATGCGGACTCCTACAAGGGAAATAAGTATCACAACTTTGGTTGAACTTGGTCTGGGTGAGTCTTGGCCCCTATAACAAAATTTGATGTCTGTCTTATCTGATTTTCTGGCATGATACTGACATGGTTGTCTAGAAAAGTAATTTACTTTCCAGTAATTTAAAATGTACAGAAAAGTTGCAATAATGGCAAAAAGTACTCCCATTTGCCACTTCACACAAAATGCTCAGTGTGTTTTGCCCAAGGAACCAGCACATAACCCCTAAATGAGGAAATCCTGGTGTCTACATTATAATTTAATACTCAGCCCCACTTCAACTTTCACCTGCTGTCCCAACTGTATGAAAATGTCTTTTTCCATCCTGATCCAGTTTTCTTTTTCTGGAACCATTACTGAGTTTCCCCCTCATTTGGACAACCTTGATGGATTTGAAGCAGACAAGATGAATATGGGATCTAGGTGGCCTTTTCTGTATGGCTTTTTCACTAAGAATGTTTTTAATGTTCATTTCTGTAACAAATATCAGCGCTACACTTTTTTTTCTTTGTCATTAAAAATACAAAACATGACTTTAGCGTTTAATTCACTTTACGTATACAGTTTTGTGGTATTAACTACCTTCATATAGTTGCACAAACAATTTAACTAACGTGTACTTCCTGTGTGCATGGCAGATACCCAGGAAATTGAGTAACACCCTGAAACGGCCCAAGACATCACCTTAAATACCCTCTTTATCTAAAAGGAAAAAAAAGGAAGGCTATAGTTGTGTCTGTCTGCATTCATTTGATTGTATATGGTTTCCAATTGATGTTGTATAACTAGTTGTGGAGAAGTCATGGGATAGGTGGCTTCATTTCAGTTTGAATTTCCAAATTTAGTGGAATCTGCAGGCTTGATACAAGGTATACAAACTTCATATTGGATCAGGACATCCCATGGTGTAACTGGTATTCATGGTTTGTTCAACAATTAAAGTTCTGTGTGATATGAGTTCATCCCGGAGTAATCCAGGTTAGTTTCTGTTATACATTTGTCCCAGGATGAAAGGACAAGAGAAATAAGGCCTAATTTATAAAAGTGCCTTCAAACTAATTGATACTGAAGTATAGTTGACCTACAATGTTGTGTTAATTTCTACTGTACAGCAAAGTGATTCATATATACATACATACATATATACATATTTTTCGTATTCTTTTCCATTATGGTTTATTACAGGGTATTGAATATAGTTCCCTGTGCTGTACAGTAAGACCTTGTTTATCCATCCTATATATAATAATTTGCATCTACTAATCCCAAACTCCCAATCCATCTCTCTCGCCTGTCTTCCCCTTGACAACCACAAGTCTGTTTTCTATATTTGAGAGTCTGTTTTTGTTCTGTAGATAGGTTCATTTGGGTCTCATTTTATAATCCACATATAAGTGATATCATATGGTATTTGTCGTTCTCTGTCTGACTTACTTCACTTTGTATGATAATCTCTAGGTCCATCCATGTAGCTGCAGATGGCATTATTTCATTCTGTTTTATGGCTGAGTAATATTCCATTGTATATATGTATCATATCTTCTATATCCATTCATCTGTTGAGGGACATTCAGGTTGCTTCCATGTCTTGGCTATTGTGAATAGTGCTGCTGTGAATGCTGGGGTGCATGTATCTTTTCAAATTATAGTTTTGTCTGGATATGTGCCCAGGAGTGGGA
The DNA here is from genome assembly GCF_028564815.1 of Eubalaena glacialis. Taxonomy (NCBI): domain Eukaryota; kingdom Metazoa; phylum Chordata; class Mammalia; order Artiodactyla; family Balaenidae; genus Eubalaena; species Eubalaena glacialis. The sequence continues at coordinate 147,037 of NW_026871445.1, forward strand.
TTGCTGGTTCATATGGTAATTCTATTTTTAGTTTTTGAGGAACCTCCGTACTGTTTTCCATAGTGGCTGCATCAATTTACATTCCCACCAGTAGTGTAGGAGGGTTCCCTTTTCTCCACACCCCCTCCAGCATTTATTTCTAGACATTTTAATGATGGCCATTCTGACCACTATGAAGTGATAACTCACTGTAGTTTTGATTTGCGTTCTCTAATAATTAGTGATGTGGAGCATCTTTTCATGTGCCTATTGGCCATCTGTATGTCTTTGCAGAAATGTCTATTTAGACCTTCTGCCTATTTTTTGATTCTTTTTTCTTTTTTGAGTTGTATGAGCTGTTTGTATATTTTAGAATTAGGCCCTTGTTGGTCGCATCATTTGCACGTATTTTCTCCCAAACAGTTAGCACAGGTTCTGGAACGACTGGATACCCACATGCAGAAGAATAAACTTGGACCCTTACCTCCCCTCACGCCATATACAAAAATCAACGCAAAATGGACCAAAGGCCTAGATGCAAGAACCAAAATGATAAAACTCGTAGAAGAAAACATGAGAGTAAATCTTCATGACCTTGGATTTGGTCATGATTTCTTAGATCTGCTACCAAAAGCACAAGCAACAAAAGATAAGATAGATGAATTGGACTTCCTCAAAATGAAAAACAGTTGTGTATAAAAGGAGCAAGGAATAAGATAATCCACCATCCAAAATGGCACAAGATGTTTGCAAACCATGTATCTGATAAAGGACTGTAGCCCACCAGCCAAGCCCCCGGTGGTCCAGTGGAGTGTCTGTGCGGCCCCTCCCGTCCTCGGTGATCAGGGGATCTCAGGCCCCACAGCACCCGAGGGGTGGACACTGGTCATCCTCTGCACCCTCAAGGAGTGAGTGCTGGATGGTTTTGAGCCCAGATGCACTCCCATTACTGCCCTCAAAGGCTGAAGCCTTCAGCATGCCTCCAGAAGGACACAGTATTTGCAAGTCTTTGAGAACCAAGAGAACCGTCTTCACTTTTCTGAAAAGGGCATCTTATTATTTCACAGCATGACCATTTTCAACCTGGCTCCCAGGGGTGCCCTCCCACTTTCTTTATTTCTCTGAAAGTGGCCATGGTGGTTTGGCTGTCCCCAATCCCCATACCAGGTGACAAGGCCAGTGGGACCAGCTCCTGGTGGTCCTTAGGTTCGTTGGAGATTAACCCAGACTCTCAGCCTGAGATTGAACGTGGATGCCCCTGTTTCTCCCCATCACCAATTCTCATCTCCTCCTCTATCTCTTTTCCTCTTTCTTTTCAGTCTCAGATTTACCAGATGGTCACCACTCACAGTTCCCACAGAGCCCAGAGATTTCTCCTTGAAGGAAAGGTTCTGGAAAATCAGAGGGATAAATAAAGAATGCTGCTGATTCCCGCCTTGTGCTGACGCCCAAGAGGATGAGGAGAGTGAGTGTTTTCTCATTAGAATTTTAAATCCTCCCAGTAATAGATCATTGGGGGGGGCATCCTGTGTCTTCCTGCTCATTCTAATAATGTCATTCCTGAATTTTAATGTGGTAAATAATTTAAATCATAAATATGCTGATGGGAGATCCATTTAAAAAATGTTAGAGGTAACTCCAAGGGGTTTACAACAAACAAGGACACAGAACCCTGTGTCCAGACGCTGGCTGAGCGATTCCTACCCCGAGCCGCAGTCCCCTGGAGGGCGGAGTGGCCATGACTCTCCTCCCGCAGGTGAGCCTACACAGGCACATCCCACGTGGGACCACTGCATCGCAGAATCTTAGAGTGGCCAATGGCAGGCAGCTGGCTAGAGATGAGGACAAGAGAAAACTGCCCAGCAGCCTGGGACAACCCCGGGGTGAGGCCTTAGTAAGGGCCAGTGTCAGATCCTCAGAGATAACTTGAAGAGACGGTTCAGGCTGTTAGGGACATCATCAGAGATGTACTTAGGGACATATTCAGAACCTTAGTTATGGACAGGATCAGGGCATTATTTAATGACAGCTTAGACTATAAGGGACAGCGTCAGGGCCTAAGTTAGAGATAACGTGAGAGCCTTAGTTAGACACAATTCAGGCTGTTACTTAGGGATATCTTCAGGGCCTTAGAGCCAGCATCATGGCCATAATTAGAACCAGTGTCAGGGCTTTAGTTAGGGCCAAAACTAGGGTGTTAATTAGGGAAAGAGTCAGGTCATTAGTTACAGGCAGTGTCAGGGTTTTAGGTAGGGACAGCGGCAAGTCCTTAGTTAAGAAGAGTGTCAGGGCCTCACTTAGGGGCAGCGTCAGGATGTTAGTTAGGGAGAGTCAGGACATTAGAATGTCAGGTTCTGAGGTAGAGACAGCATCAGGGCCTTAGTTAGGGACAGCGTCAGAGATGTACCTAGGGACATATTCAGGGCCTTAGTTATGGACAGGATCAGGGTGATACTGAGGAACACCTAAAGGTATTAGGGACATCTTCAGGGCCTCAATTAGGGATAGCATCAGGGTGTTAGTTAGGGAAAGAGTCAGGCCATTATTATAGATAGTGTCAGTGCCTTAGGTATAGAGAGTATCAGGGCCTTAGTTAAGGACAGCATCAGAGACTTACTTAAGGACATATTCAGGGCCTTAGTTATGGACAGGATTAGGGCATTACTGAGAGATACACGAGGCTATTAGGGGCAGCATCAGGGTGTTAGGGAAAGAGTCGGCCATTGTTATAGACAGTGTCAGTGCCTCAGGTAGAGACATCATCACAGCTTTAGGAAGAGGGTCAGGGCCTTGGTTAGGGACAGGGTCAGGCCAACAGTGAGGGACATCTAAGGCTATTAGGGACATCGTCAAGGTCTTAGATTGGGCCAGCATCAGGGCTGTAGTGTCGACCATTGTCAGGGCATTAATGAGGGACAAAATTAGGGTGTTAGTTAGGGAAAGAGTCAGGCCATTAGTCACAGACAGTTTTAGGGCCTCAGGTAGAATCGGCATCAAGGCCTTAGTTAGGAAGAGCATCAGGGCCTCAGTAAGGTTCAGCATCAGGACGTTAGTTAGGGCCAGCAACAGGCCCTTTGTTAGGGACAGTGTTGTCAGGCCCTCAGAGATAACTTGAAGGCCTTAGTAAGAGACAGTTTAGGCCGTTAGTTAGGGACACTTCAGAGACTTTCTTAGGGATATATTCAGGGCCTTAGTAATAGAATCAGGGTGTTATTTTGTGACCACTTAAACACTAAGGGACAACATCAAAGCCTAAGTTAGGCAGGGTGTCAGCATCTTGGGGATAGTGTTAGGGACTTTGTAAGTTATAGCTTAGGCCATTAGCTAGGGACACGGTCAGGGGCTTATTAAGGGCAGTGTCAGAGACTTAATGAGGGACAACTTCAGGGCCTTAGTTATGGACAGGATCAGGTCCATATTGGGACCAGTGTCAGGCCGTTATTTAGGGGCAGTGTCAGGGCATACTGTAGAGACAGCGTCAAGGCCCTTACTTAGGAACAGGGTCAGGGCCTTAGGACAGGGTCAGAGACTTACGTAGGCACATATTCAGGGCATTAGTAATGGACAGGATCAGGACAACAGTGAGGGACATCTAAGTCTATTAGGGACATCGTCAGGGCCTTAGATAGGGTCAGCATCAGGGCCATAGTTAGGACCAGTTTCAGGGCATTATTTAGGGACAAAATTAGGAGGTTAGTTAAGGAAAAAGTCAGGAAATTAGTTACAGACAGTGTCAGCTTTTCAGATAGAGACTTCAAGGTCTTAGTGAGAGCATCAGCATCTCAGGTAGGAACTGCATCAGGACATTATTTAAAGACAGTGTCAAGGATTTAAATAGGGAGAGTGTCAGGGTTAGGGTTAGGGTTAGGGTTGGGTTTAGGGTTCGGGTTAGGGATAGGGTACGGCTTATATTATGGGTTAGGGTACGGGTTAAGGTATCAGTTACGGTTAGGATTAGGGTTAGTTTTAGGGTTTGGGTTAGGTTTACGGTGCGGGTTAGGATTAGGGTATGGGTTAGGGTTAGGGTACGCGTTAGGGTTAGGGTATTTATTAAACCTATACCACTCTCTAGATACCACTTAGCACGTAAAGGAATATTATTTGGGGTCCAGCCATGGAGAAGATTTTAGACACTAGGATAAGATAAAGAACACACACATTACAAAGAAATCACATTAGGATTTTCTTTTTAACTTGTCCCGTAAAACACTAGTGCATAGAAAATTTATTGGAGGCAGAAGCAGTCAAGGGTAGTTGAGGGTAAGGGTTAGGGTTAGGGTTAGGGTTAGGGTACGGCTTAGGGTACGGGTTAGGGTACGGCGTAGGGTATGAGTTAGGGTTAGGGTTAGTTTTAGACTTAGGGCTAGGTTTAGGGAACGGGTTAGGATTAGGGTACGTGTGAAGGTTAGGGTATGTGTTAGGTTAGGGTACATGTTAGTGTTAGGGTATTTATTAAACCTATCCCACTCTCTAGATACCACTTAGCACGTAAAGGAATATTATTTGGGGTGCAGCCATGGAGAAGATTTTAGACACTAGGATAAGATAAAGAACACACACATTATAAAGAAATCACATTAGGATTCTCTTTTTAACCTGTTCCTTAAAACACTAGTGCTGAGGAAATCTATTGGAGGCAGAAGCAGTCAAGGGTACTTTAGGGTTATGGTTATGGGTAGGGTTAGGGTTAGGGTTAGGGTACGGCTTAGGGTACGTGTTAGGGTATGAATGAGGGTACGGCGTAGGGTATGGGTTAGGGTTAGGTTTAGGGTTAGGGTTAGGGTACAGGTGAGGGTACGGTGTAGGGTATGGGTTAGGATTAGGGTTACTTTTAGTGTTAGGGTAGGTTTATGGTACGGGTTCGGATTACGGTACGATTTAGGGTTAGGGTATGGGTTAGGGTTAGGATACGCATTAGGGTTGGGTTATTTATTAAAACGATTCCACTCTCTACATACCACTGAGCACGTAAAGGAATATTATTTGGGGTCCAGCCATGGAGAAGATTTTAGACACTAAGATAAGATAAAGAACACGCACATTATAAAGAAATCACATTAGGATTTTCTTTTTAACCTGTTCCTTAAAACAATAGTGCTTAGGAAATCTATTGGAGGCAGAAGCAGTCAAGGGTAGTTTAGGGTTATGGTTAGGGTTAGGGTTAGGGTTAGGGTACGTGTTAAGGTACAGGAGAGGGTACGGTGTAGGGTACGGGTTAGGGTACGGGTGAGGATACGGCGTAATGTATAGGTTAGGGTTAGGGTTAGGGTACGGCTTAGGGTACGGGTTAGGTTACGGGTGAGGGTACGGCGTAGGGTATGGGTTAGGGTTAGGGTTAGGGTTAGTGTTAGTGTTAGGGTTAGGGTACGGCTTAGCGTATGGGATAGGGTACGGGTGAGGGTACGGCATACGGTAGGGGTTAGGGTTAGAATTAGGGTTAGGGTTGGGGTTAGGGTACGGCTTAGGGTACGGGTGAGGGTACGGGTGAGGGTACTGCGTAGGGTATTGGTTAGGGTTAGGATACGGCTTAGGATACGGGTTAGGGTACGGGTTATGGTATGGCGTAGGGTATGGGTTAGGGTTAGGGTTAGGGTTAGGGTTAGGGTTAGGGTACGGCTTAAGATACGGGTTAGGGTACGTGTGAGGGTACGGCGTAGCGTATGGGTTAGGGTTAGGGTTAGGGTACGTCTTAGGGTACGGGTTAGGGTACGGGTTAGATTACGGGTGAGGGTACAGCGTAGGGTAAGGGTTAGGGTTAGGGTTAGGGTTAGGGTTAGTTTTAGGGTTAGGGATTGTTTTAGGATACTGGTTAGGATTAGCGTACATGTTAGGGTTAGGTTTTGGGTTAGGGTTAGGGTACGCGTTAGGGTTAGGGTATGGGTTAGGGTTAGGGTACACGTTAGGATTAGGGTATTTATTAAACCTATCCCACTCTCTAGATACCACTTAGCACGTAAAGGAATATTATTAGGGATCCAGCCATGGAGAAGATTTTAGTCACTAGGATAAGATAAAGAATAAACACATTATAAAAAAATCACATTAGGATTTTCTTTTTAACCTGTTCCTTAAAACACTAGTGCTTAGGAAATCTAATAGAGGCAAAAGCAATCAAGGGTAGTTTAGGGTTAGGGTTAGGGTTAGGGTTAGTGTTAGTGTTAGGGTACGGCTTAGGGTATGGGATAGGGTACGGGTGAGGGTACGGCGTAGGGTAGCGGTTAGGGTTAGGGTTAGGGTTAGGGTTAGGGTACGGCTTAGGGTACGGGTGAGGGTACGGGTGAGGGTACTGCGTAGGGTATTGGTTAGGGTTAGGGTACGGCTTAGGATACGTGTTAGGGTACGGGTTAGGGTACGGCGTAGAGTGTGGGTTAGGGTTAGGGTTAGTGTTAGGGTTAGGGTTACGGTACATCTTAGGGTACGTGTTAGGGTACGGGTGAGGGTACGGCGTAGGTTATGGGTTAGGGTTAGGGTTAGGGTTAGGGTTAGGGTTAGGGTTAGGGTACGGCTTAGGATACGGGTTAGGGTACGGGTGAGGGTACGGCGTAGGTTATGGGTTAGGGTTAGGGTTAGTGTTAGGGTTATGGTACGGCTTAGGTTATGGGATAGGGTACAGGTGAGGGTATGGCATAGGGTAGGGGTTAGGGTTAGGGTTAGGGTTAGGGTTAGGGTTAGGGTATGGCTTAGGGTACGGGTGAGGGTATGGGTGAGGATACTGCGTAGGGTATTGGTTAGGGTTACGGTACGTCTTAGGATACGGGTTAGGGTACGGGTGAGGGCATGGCGTAGGTTATGGGTTAGGGTTAGGGTTAGTGTTAGGGATAGGGTTAGGGTTAGGTTATGGGATAGGGTACAGGTGAGGGTATGGCATAGGGTAGGGGTTAGGGTTAGGGTTAGGGTACGGCTTAGGGTACGGGTGAGGGTATGGGTGAGGATACTGCATAGGGTACTGGTTAGGTTAGAGTACGGCTTAGGATACGGGTTAGGGTACATGTTAGGGTATGGCGTACGGTATGGGTTAAGGTTAGGGTTAGGGTTAGGGTTAGGGTACGGCTTAGGGTACGGGTTAGGGTACGGGTGAGGGTACGGCGTAGCGTATGGGTTAGGGTTAGGGTTAGGGTTAGGGTACGGCTTAGGGTACGGGTTAGGGTACGGGTGAGGGTACGGCGTAGGTTATGGGTTAGGGTTAGGGTTAGGGTTAGGGTTAGTTTCAGGGTTAGGGATTGGTTTATGGTACGGGTTAGGATTAGCATACTTGTTCGGGTTAGGGTTTTGGTTAGGGTTAGGGTACGCGTTAGGGTTAGGGTGTGGGTTAGGTTAGGGTTAGGGTTAGGGTTAGGGTTAGGGTTAGTTTTAGGGTTAGGGATTGGTTTAGGGTACGGGTTAGGATTAGCGTACGTGTTAGGGTTAGATTTTGGGTTAGGGTTAGGGTACGCGTTAGGGTTAGGGTATGGGTTAGGGTTAGGGTACACGTTAGGATTAGGGTATTTATTAAACCTATCCCACTCTCTAGATACCACTTAGCACGTAAAGGAATATTATTAGAGATCCAGCCATGGAGAAGATTTTAGTCACTAGGATAAGATAAAGAATAAACACATTATAAAAAAATCACATTAGGATTTTCTTTTTAACCTGTTCCTTAAAACACTAGTGCTTAGGAAATCTAATAAAGGCAAAAGCAATCAAGGGTAGTTTAGGGTTAGGGTTAGGGCTAGGGTTAGGGTTAGTGTTAGGGTTAGGGTACGGCTTAGGGTATGGGATAGGATACGGGTGAGGGTACGGCGTAGGTTAGGGGTTAGGGTTAGGGTTAGGGTTAGGGTTAGGGTATGGCTTAGGGTACGGGTGAGGGTACGGGTGAGGGTACTGCGTAGGGTATTGGTTAGGGTTAGGGTACGGCTTAGGATACGTGTTAGGGTACGGGTTAGGGTACGGCGTAGAGTGTGGGTTAGGGTTAGGGTTAGTGTTAGGGTTAGGGTTACGGTACGTCTTAGGGTACGTGTTAGGGTACGGGTGAGGGTACGGCGTAGGTTATGGGTTAGGGTTAGGGTTAGGGTTAGGGTACGGCTTAGGATACGGGTTAGGGTACGGGTGAGGGTACGGCATAGGTTATGGTTTAGGGTTAGGGTTAGTGTTAGGGTTATGGTACGGCTTAGGTTATGGGATAGGGTACAGGTGAGGGTATGGCATAGGGTAGGGGTTAGGGTTAGGGTTAGGGTTAGGGTTAGGGTTAGGGTACGGCTTAGGGTACGGGTGAGGGTATGGGTGAGGATACTGCGTAGGATATTGGTTAGGGTTAGGGTACGGCTTAGGATACGGGTTAGGGTACGTGTTAGGTTATGGCGTACGGTATGGGTTAGGGTTAGGGTTAGGATTAGGGTTAGGGTTAGGGTTAGGGTTAGGGTACGGCTTAGGGTACGGGTTAGGGTACGGGTGAGGTTACGGCGTAGGGTATAGTTTAGGGTTAGGGTTAGGGTTAGGGTACGGCTTAGGATACGGGTTAGGGTACGGGTGAGGGTACGGCGTAGCATATGGTTTAGGGTTAGGGTTAGGGTACGGCTTAGGGTACGGGTTAGGGTACGGGTGAGGGTACGGTGTAGGTTATGGGTTAGGGTTAGGGTTAGGGTTAGGGTTAGTTTTAGGGTTAGGGATTGGTTTAGGGTACGGGTTAGGATTAGCATACGTGTTCGGGTTAGGGTTTTGGTTAGGGTTAGGGTACGCGTTAGGGTTAGGGTATGGGTTAGGTTTAGGGTACAC